>NC_066883.1:33613077-33913077 GCF_022985175.1 Labeo rohita | reverse complement strand
GCCAAAACAGCAAATGAAAATTTGCGAAGCGTAAGCGAAAGCTGTGGCAACGCATTCAGAATCCATGATTCGCGAAAACGATTCTTTGAAAATCATTAACAAAGAATGAAGCACATTTGAAGAGCATGTTAAATTCGTGCGACTGAGTTCATTTTTTCATTTTCATTGTGTTTTTCTTCTTTTGCAGTGGCATATTTTTGATCGTTTCTTGGAAAGTTACGTTCAGTTTTATAAAGTTACGTTCATTCTTATTGGCACAAAAATAATCCCATAATTTAACAGCATTTTAGTGTTTGTAAAAAGCACCTAGTTTAACGCCTTTAGACTTGCCACATTATGTCGTAAAAAACGCCCTTATGTCGTAAAAAACGCCCTTCTGATTGCACCAAAGTGCACGTTATTTAAAGGAGAAGTCCACTTCCAAAACAAAGATTCACATATAATGTACTCATCTCCTTGTCATCCAAGATGTTCATGTGTTTCTTTCTTCAGTTGTAAAGAAATTATGCTTTTTGAGGAAAACATTTCAGCATTTTTCTTCATATAATGGACTGATATTGTGCCCCGATTTTGAACTTCCAAAATACAGTTTAAATGCGGCTTTGAACGATCTCAAATGTGGTTGTAAACAATCCCAGCCGAGAAAGAAGGGTCTTATCTAGTGAAACGATTGGTTATTTTCATTAAGATGATACAGTTTAAATAATTTTTAATCTCAAACACTCCTCTTGTCGTTAAACTGCATTTTGGAAGTTCTAAATTGGGGCACCATATCAGTCCATTTCTTTACGACTGAAGAAAGAAAGACATGAACATCTTGGATGACAAGGCGGTAAGCACACTATATGTGAATCTTTGTTTTGGAAGTGGACTTCTTGTTTAAGTTTTCCTTGGAGTGTAATAAGCCACACCCACTGATTTCCACAGCCAATAATATAGAACTGTTCTCACCCAATCAATGATGAAAAGAACCAGACCAAACTAATTCACCACGGATTGTTTTAGCGGAAGAAGAGCCTGTGAAGGCTGCATTTATTTGATCAAAAATACAGAAAAAAACTGTAATATTGCAAAATGTTATTACAACATAAAATAATGGTTTTTATTTTCATATACTTTAAAATAGAATTTATTCCTGTGATGAAAAGCTGAATTTTCATCAGCTGTTACTCCAGTCTTAAGTGTCACATGATCCTTCAGAAATCATTCTAATATGCGGATTTATTATTAGAATGATCAAAGTTGGAAACAGTTGTGCTGCCAAATATTTTTTTGGAAACCGTGATTTTTTTTTTTCAGGATTCTTTGAAGAATAACACGTTAAATGAAATTTACGCCCTTGGTTAGAACTACCTTAAAAACCTAAAGCACTGTTTATTTCATTTGTATTACTGTTCTGTTGTATTTATTCATGCTATTGCTTGTAATTTGTTCTTATATAATTTGACTGTTTGTAATGTTTAAACTTGATATTAGTTTTTGATAACAACCTTATTCATTAGAATCCAAGGTTAGATAGGTAAAAAAACAAAACAAAACAAAACAATGAAAACGAGCTTTTTTTCTTCTGCGTTGGGAAAACGTAAACTTTCGGCAAGCAAAAGAAAAATCTGAAGGACAAAATCCTTAGCATTGAGCCCTGGACAAGCAAAGAGAGAGAGAGAAAGACAGGCAGACATAGTTGAAGACAGAAGAAGAGATCACAACACAGAATAAAAAGAGAAAGAGAGAAACCACCGAAAGAAAAACTGACAGAGAAAGTTAAGAGAAAGAAAAGAGGAAAAGAGTTCGGCTGAACTGGTAAAGATACCTTCTGTAGAACAGTTCCTGCCGCAAGCGGTCTGGAGTATATAGAACATCTCACGGAAGGAGCGTGGACCTTCCCATACGAAGCATTTAGAAAAAGAAAGAGAGTGAGAGAGAGGAAGAGAGGATGGAAGAGAGAGAACAACAGAAGTAAAGAATGAAGAGTCAAAGGATAAAAGAAATAGACAAGAGAAGGGAGAGGAAGTGGGTTGTGACTCAAGAGAAAGAGAAGGAGAAAAAGAGAGGCAGAGCAGCGAAAGAGTGCAGAGCAGGCGCTGCTGAAGCAAACAGAAGGTATCTGAACACCAAACGGCATGCATGCTGCAACCTGACTCTCCCATTGCCTACCATATCAACAGATACAGGACCTCAATGTCCGTAACATCAACAGTCAACATCACTGTGTAATAACTCATCTTTATTAATAGTAATATTGTAAAACATTACTGAAATTGTGCATAAAATGCATAATATAATATAATATAATATAATATAATATAATATATATTAGGGCAGTGTAAGTCATTAATGTGCTTTTTTTTTTTTTTTGCTGTGGATGTTTGGTCATAACTCATATAATAATATAATATATTATAATATAATGCAATATAATATGAAATATAAACTATCAGGGCTGTGTAAGTCATTGATGTGCATTTTTTCTTTTTTTGCTGTGGATGTTTGGTCATAACTCATATAATATAATATAATAATAGAATAAACTATCAGGGCAGTATAATTCATTAATGTGCATTAATGTGTTTTCATTTTTGCTGTTTATAATATAATATTATATATTATATATATTTTATTTTTGCAATATAATATAATATAATATAATATAATATAATAGTTTATTATAAGGCCAGGCAATGTTATGTTTTTTTCAGTATGTTTTAATAATATATGTTTTAATAATGTTTAAATAATATAGTCTTAACTCTATAATATAATATAATATAATATAATATAATATAATATAATATAATATAATATAATATAATATAATATAATAATTTATTATAAGGCCAGTCAATATTATGTTTTTTTTTATATTCAGTATGTATTAATAATATATGTTTTAATAATGTTTTAGTATGTTTTAATAATATGGTCTTAACTCTATAATATAATATAATATAATATAATATAATATATACCATTAAGGCAGTCGTTAAATGTGTTTTTTACAGTTTTTTTTTTTTACAGATATTCAGTTTGTTAATATAATATAGCACAATAAATACATAATATAATATTAAATAGGCTAGTTTGTTGTTATATGATTTATATGATAAAATGTATCAGTTGTTTGTTTGTGTGTATACAAACCTTACATCACCATAGATACAGACAGCGGCAAGCAATCGCCATGGTGACCGTGGAATGGCAAAAGATAGCAATACAACGCCACAAATCATGCAGTGAACCACAAACATTCCCACCAACTCTAGACCATAATATGAAAATATCTGGACTAATTAATCTATAAATGAATTTCACTAACTGTAATCCTAACCCAACAAGTATAAAAAATTAATAAATATATATATTTTAAAGATTTGATCATAAATAAAGCACAATTACTTCTAAAACACACCATTTAAAATTTTGAATTTTAAAATTTAAAAAAGATAATCTAAAATCTGAAACATTGTTACAATAAACCTCATTCCCTGACATTTATTTGATCATAAAAAATCCACTTTTGTAGCATTTCCACTAAATTGCATACACCATCACATTAATAAAAACAATCTAAGCACTCACCTGTGATGTCAAACCACAAGGAGGCGGAGCCTTGCTGTTGGGCGGACACCACGCCTACGATGTCCGCCACTTTGTCGGTTTCCATGATGGTGAAATTGTAAAGCTGCTCGTCAAAGGCGAGAGGAACGGGGCTGGGCGGCGGACGGCGAATCCACTCGATGTGCAAACGAGCCGTCGCCCAGCGTTGAGGACGTCCATTATCCACAGCCTTCACCTGCGGTCAGGGGTTAAACACACATCAGGAAGACAAAAATAGCAGGCAAGTGAACATTAAAAGAACTGAAGTGAAATGGAAGAATGCATCCAGTACTGACCTTTGCATCGAATGCAAACAAAAGAACAAACCTTTTACAGGAAAAAGAAATTTAAAATGTCAGCTCCCTCATTAAGAGAACTGAGCTGCTGTATGTGTCGAGGGAGTTTTTTAAGACCTGGAAATTATTATCCAGAAGTTCATACTTCTGGTTAAATGTGATAGGACTATTTTCTGTATATCAGATATGGATAACTACATAATTCCAGTTAAGAAAAAAAAGTGGTCAAGCTCCTTTTTGGAACATGTTTCATGCTTGACCAAAGTGGTCAACCAGCTTTAACCAACATGACCAAGATGGTCTACCAAGTCGAAATCAAGCCTGCTATTAGTCAAGCTTATCATTATTTTATTTTATTTTATTTTATTTTTTAATTTAATTATTCATTTTATTTTAATTTCCTATATAGTTTTCTAATTTATTTTTATTTTATTTTATTGTATTTTATTATTTATTTTATTTTATATGTAACTTTTCATGTTTTATTATTCTTTATTTTATTTTTCTTAAGTATTTATCTTATTTCATATTTTCATTTTATTAATTTTTTTATTTAATGTAATTTTATTCTATTTTATTATGCATTTTATATTATTATTTTCTTTTCTGTGTAATTTGGTTTTTGTTGTATTATTCTTTTTTTTATTTCTTCCCTTGTTATTATTTAATTTATTTCAATTTAATTTTATTCTATTTGATTATTCATGTTATTATTATTTAATTTTCTATGCAATATTATTTTGTGTTTAATTCTGTTTCTTTTCTTTTATTTTTTGTGAGTTTCTCTCTTACATCATATTTTATTTTATTTGATTTCAATTTAATTTTATTCTATTTTAATATTCATTTTATTGTTTTATTTTCTAAGTAATTTTATTTTGTTTTATTATTCTTTTTTGTTTTTATCTTATATAATCTTTTTACTTTATTTTAATTCAATTTAATTCAATTTTATTATTAATTTTATTTTTTTTCTTATGTAATTTTATTTTATTTTTTATTATTCTTATTTATCTTCTTTTCTTTTTGTATTTATTTTATTTTATTTTTTCAATTTTATTAGTTTATTTTATTTTCTATGTAATTCTGTTTTTTGTTTTATTATACTTGTTTTATACATGTTTTATTTTTTTCCTTTTTTAGTATGTATCTTATTTTACATTTTTATTTTCTTTTATTAGTTACTATTTTAAAACACTATTTCATATTATCATCACATATGTGAGAGTTTAAATTCATTCAGAAGCTCAAGGGTTAAAGTTAACTCACGGTAAGAATATCATAGGTTCCGGCAGTGAATTGTTTCTTGGGCGATGAAACCACACCAGTTTTGGCGTCGATTACGAACTTCCCGTCCTCGTTGCCATCAACGATGCTGTAGGAGAGGTCAGCGTTGGCGCCCTGGTCCTGGTCATAAGCGAACACCCGATATATAGGAGCGCCTCGCTGCTTACGGGTTCGCTCGGGTAAACGAACCTGGTAAACCTTCTCGGGAAATGTCGGTTTGTTATCGTTAACATCCAAAACCTGGATCACCACCCATACTGTGGTGTGTCTGGGAGAAGGACCGCCATCTGATACGGTCACCTGGACACAAAAACAGCGATGAGCATAGAGATAAAAGAAAAAATGTTTTAGAAAAAAAGTCTCTTATTCTCACCAAGGCAGCATTTATTTGATACAGTAAAAATAGCAAAAATGTACAATATTATTATAATTTAAAACAGCTGTTTTCCATTTGAATATATTTTAAAATGTAATTTAATCCTGTGATGCAAAACTGAATTTTCAGCATCATTACTCCACTATCATATGACCCTTCAGAAATCATTGTAATGTGCTGATATGCTGCTCAAGATTTTCATTTCATTTCATTTAATTGCAGGGCAAGTTACAGATGTGTTTAGATCAAACTCGAAGCATGAGTAATAGACACTACAATTCATGGTAAAAATAGATAATAGATGGACAGGAAAGGAGAAATAAGATTCTCTACGTGCCTGATCTCCTACATAATTTTTCTCTCCATAGAATGGAGTGATGATGAGTCATGTTCCACTTTTCTCTCATTTCCTGTTTCTGATACTTGATCCATTTTTCTTTTTCATTAGCAAACATGCCCATCTCTCATCCACCAATCAGCACGGCCGCACGTGGCCGGCAGCCAATCAGCAGAGTGCGGCGGAACATTTAAACTATATCATTAAAAACAAAAGACACTGTGTGCGCCATCCATCTTGGCAACAACAACAGAACGATTAATTCAATTCAATTTATTCATTTCCTTTCACAGACTGCCGTGCCACGCCTGTACAAATTCAATCTGTCCGTCTGAGAGCAAAAGAGAGCGAGCAATAAATGAGAAAAAAGAGGGGGGCTGTGATAAATTAAAGGGGCGTTTGGTCTGTGTAATGTTTGGGTGTCAAGGGATCACGTGGTGAACAGGTAACACAATGTTGAGCGACAAGTTCGCTCTCAAAAGATCAACATGACAAATCGCTTTTATTACAAACAAAACACTCGAAATCACTCATTTTCGCACTTAAACATACGCAAACGGACAGAGCGAAGCATTCTGAATTTCAAACAGGAATCTATAGGATGCAGTCAGAACACGTCGATAGTCTTGCATTCGCATGAAGGCTGTCATTATTCTCCCGTCCCTTACAAAATTGATCTGCAATTTGGAGGCAGTGCAAATTAGCATGGATCGCAGCTCTCGCACCTGATGTGTGTTTGTGTGAACGTAGCTATATGTGTGAAAGTGGGTTCGCATGAGTTCGTCTCACCTCCAGTACGTGCTCTGCCTGTTGTTCGCGATCCAGTTTTCGAGAGGTTGTGGTAATCAGACCTGCAAAACACAAAGTCACTCGCTTTAGCAGGTGCTTTATAAATATCCTTTGACCCAAGAACGTGTGCAGTTTCTAACTACAAGTAATGACAGTGATTTAAGTTTTACAAACCTTGAATTGACATAAATAGATTCACTGATGGATGAACTTCACTGGAAGTAATGACTAACAGCGTTTTTGGTATTGTAAGTGAACATCATAAGACTTTTTAAATGATTTAGGTAAAATAATCAGATCATTTGTTTTTGCACATCAGACTACACAAGTCTTACTACATAACAACTTAATAGTTTTGTGGTGAACATTTTTTCTCATCATGTTCAATTCAGACTTCAGTCTTAGACCGGATAAAAATGTCATTTCTTTGGCAAGGCGCTATAGATTGAGCAACAGACCAGCATTGTTGAAAAGCACTAAAGGGAAGACTGAAAAAATAAATAAATACATTATACATGATATAAAGTAGTGAGGGAAAAATACTGAAAGATGAACAAGTAAATAAAGAAAAATAAAATATAATGCAAAACAAAATACGCAATAAATAAAAAAATATTAATGGCAATATACACAAACTTTGGGGTTAGAAAGGATTCATTATTCAGCAAAGATGCATTCATTTGTTCAAAAGTATCAGTAAAAACATTTGTACTGTCACAAAAGATTCTATTTCAAATAAATGCTGTTTTTTTAACTTTCTATTCAGCAAAAATCCTAAAATAAATGCAGTTTCTACAAAATATTAAGCAACACAACTGTTTTCAACATTGCTAATAATAATAATTGTTTTTTTGAGCTGCAAATCAGCATATTATAATGATTTATGAAGGGTCATGTGACACTGAAGACTGGAGTAACGATGCTCAAAATTCAGCTTTGATCAGAGAAACAAACTACATTTTAAAATATATTTAAAAAGAAAACGATGGAATCCCATTTCAGCCACTGAATAAAAAACAAAACAGGTAATTGCGATTAGCTCACAATTAGCTCGCTATTGTGAGTTTACATCCCCTAATTCTGACCATTTGTCTCAGAAATGTGAGATATGAACTTGCAATTCTGAGAAATAAAGTCAGAACTGCGAGATATAATCTCATAATTCCTAACTTTTTCTTAGAATTGAAAGGTGTAAAATAGAAAAAAAGTCAGAATTGTGAGATAAAAACTTGCAACTCTTAGAAAAATGTCAGAATTGTGAGAAAAAAAGTCGCAATTACCTGTTTTTTTCAGTGGCAGAAACAGGCTTCCATAGAAAACCATTCCATAAGTAACTGTTTTCTATTTGAATACATTTTAAAATGTAATTTATTTCTGTGATTTCAATGCTGAATTTTCAGCAACATTACTCCAGTCTTCGGTGTCACATAATCCTTCAGAAATCATTCTAATATGCTGAATTGAGTACATTTTTTTCAACAGCTGAGTACATTTTTTCAGGATTCTTTGATGAATAGAAAGACCCAAAGATTACCATTTATCAGATATCAAAAGCTTTTGTAACATTATACACTATACCTTTCAAAAGCTTTTTATTTCAGATAAATGCTGTTCACTGACCTTTCTATTCATCAAAGACACCTGAAAAAAATCTACATAACAGTATGTCTTTTGAGCAGAAAATCAGAATATTAGAATGATTTCTGAAGGATCATGTGACTGGAGTAATGATGCTAAAAATTCAGCTTTGAAATCACAGAAACAAATTACATTTCAAAATATATTCAAATAGAAAACAGCTATTTTAAATAGTAAAAATATTAAATAAATGCAGACTTGGTGAGCAGAAGAGACTTCTTTAAAAAAACATTAAAACTCCTAGTGTTCAAAAACTTTTGACTGGCAGAGTATAATATAAGGAATGTGGGCAGTGTAGTGGTTTACTGAGATTTTTTTTAATAAAGTTAAAATCACACTTGAAAAACTTACGTTATTGCTACAATATTTCATTTTTGCTACGGTGATTTTTTAGTTTGGTAGGCCTGCTGTTGCTTTCCTACAGTAACATTCTCCGTGGCATATCAAAGTGCCTGCGGGTCCTAAAGTATGCTCTTTCTGATCAGGCGCATCCCAGGGCGCCCCATCACTGACCCATATCAGAGATGAAGAGAGAGGCAAGGAGGAATAGAAAGAGAGGGGGCGGCTGTGTTGAATCGAGTCACAGCGGCGCAGGGCACTTGTACTGTGAAAAAAAAAAACGGAAGGAGAAAACAAAAAAAGAAGAGAATGGGAAAGGAGGGGGGTGTGGGGGCAAACAAAAAGACTAGAGACAAAAGTTTGCTGATGACATCATGCCTGTAACACACACACACATACACACACACAGAGTCCGTTTGAGGCCCCACTGGATAATTGCTGCTACCTGAATAGGGTTTACTGGTCATAGTGGGCAAGTGGGGTCTTAACGTCTACAGACTTCTGATCTCATCGTCATGGCAACCAGAGTCTCGGTTACACAGCTACCGCTCTTGACCGGCGTGTGTGGGAAAGTAAGTCCGCATACGGGGGGAAAAACGGACGGATTAGAACTCGAACGTTGGACGGAGAACACCCACGCAGGCTTTTATGCGTCGTCTATAATATATGGTACTTAAAACAATCTGCCATAAACAATCCCCCAATGCACTTTTATAACTGAAACTCTCTTTTAAAGAGACAGTACATCTAAAAATTAAAAGTCTGTCATCATTTATTTACCCTCATGTTGAGTTTCTTTCTTCGGTTGAACACAAAAGAAGGTATTTTGGAGAATGTTTGTAACCAAACATTTGACGGCAGCCATTGACTTCCATAGTATGGGAAAAAATACAATGAAAGTCAATGGGTACCGTCAACTATTTGGTAAGCAACATTCTCCAAAATATCTTCTTTTGTGTTCACAAGAAGAAAGAACCTCAAAGATGAGAGAATTTTTATTTTTGGTTGGACTTTCCCTTTAACCTACTTTTAACTAACAGCAATGGATTTGCTAATGAGCGTGTCTTTGTATAAGAATCCAATCAGTGGGAATGAGTGTGCGCTTAGCTAAAGAACAGCTGCATTCACTGGCATTAGCATATTAATTAGAGAGACGAGTGATTACGTGCAATTAACTAAAACACCAATAGTATACAATGGCATACCTATACAGGCCAGTTATCTGTTGCGTTTTGAATATGCATGAAATGTAGCCGCTTTTTAAGCGCAGTTTTTGAGTTTTTCTTCTAATCGCCACATGCATTTATTTCACGGTGCATTTGTCTTTGTGTTCCTCCACAGTCGTTAAAGGTTCACACAGGAGGGCTTGATTTCCCAAGAAACTCATTGCGGATAAAAATAACGGCAAAACCTTTGGAAACTGCCGGTGGTGCGTGCGTTTCGTGCGTCGAATGGCTGCAGGTGGGAATTGGCTCATATGAGTGTGTCTGTGATTCATTGGTGGGGTCGGCGTCATAAATTCGAAACGCGCACTGAAGGAACGTAAACCGGCCACACATACACACATGCTGAGTTCACACTGCATCTATAAATCAACAGCCGTCTGAAAAAGACAAAGAAACAAGAGAGTGACAGATTTCAGCAGAGAGGCGATTCATGCTGGTTTTTAAATTGCACGCTTTTCTAAATGTCAAAACGGCATCCATAATTTAAGGCGAGCCTTTGCACTGTCGCTCGCGCGAATTAAAAAATTTAGCACTGACTTTCACAGATTATTTTTAATAAACAACATGATTAAACAAGTTTATTTAAATGAATACTTTTAGCAAGTAAATGTCATAAATGGCTTGAGTTTTTATTCACTTTCTGAACTTGTACAGCTAAGATATTTTCAGTATTTCTGCTTTCATTAGGACAAAGCTTCTTGTTTTAAAACTATTTTATAAAGAGAAACTAGGATTATTGATATATTAAAGTAATTAACCACGATTCATTATATAACTCAGTTTCAAGTGTGTGTTCTTTGATAAAAACAGTTATTTCAGAATACGTCTTGATTGTTTAATTTAATACATAATTTAATATGTAAATATTTGTTATATATTAATAATACATTAAGAGATGATTTCAGTATTAAAAATAATCATTTTATAATATATTTAAAATTAAACAAATAAAATTACTTAGTAATTTTAATCTTTAGCATTCTTAAGTAAATACCCTCTCTCAGTTATTCAGTGTGCATTAATATATATATATATATATAAAAATATAAAATATAAAATATATATTTACTTAATTATTCTTTAAAATATATAATATTTTTAACATTTAATTAAGTAAAATTAATTACTTTAGTAATTTTAAACGCTCTATCATTTATTCAATATGCACATCATCTAAATAAATCTGTCTATCTATCTATCTATCTATCTATCTATATATATATATATATATATATATATACACATACATACATACATACATACATACACACACACATATATACACACACACACACACACACAAAGAAATAATGCAAACAGTAAGGCACAAAACATTTTGAGTGTTTACTTGAATGTAAATATTTTTAACTACACAAGCTTTCAAGGACTCTGAATAATTAAAAGTTTTTATGGTATTTGTAGGTAACTAATGAAATGTTCACCGCCATTCAAAGGTCTGTGTTGTTGTTGCATAAGTCTCTTTTGCTTACCCGTGCTGCATTTTATTACAAATACAGTAAAAACTGCAATATTGAGAAATATTATAATATTAAAATGTAATTTATTCCTGTGATGCAAAGCTGAATTTTCAGCATCATTACTCCAGTCTTTAGTGTCACATGATCCTTCAGAAATGCTGATTTGCTGCTCAAGAGACATCTCTTATTATTATCACTGGTCGTGCGTGGGTACATACGTTTCTTGGGTATTTCTGGCCTAATTCTGTCAGTACATTAGATGAAACGAAAGGCTTCATAAAGAAACGTCACTAGAGAAGTACTTTAAAGATATGGCTTATTACTGCTCTTCAGGCCACGCTATCGCAGAAATGACGAACGATGCTTTTGATAAAACTCCGAGAGTCGTCTATTATTCCAAATGATCCATTATAGAGGATAATCAGAGCGATCGCAATCACGGATGAACACGGATCCGTATCGCTGCTTCAGGAACGGTGAAAACAGGCTGTTTACATGCTGTAGAAGATGCGGTGATTATCGGAGCCGCAGCAGACAGAGAGAGAGAGAGCTATTCTTAGCGTCTTTCATCATGAGGAAGAAGACAGAACAGAGCAAGAGAAAGACGGAAGGATGTTAAGGAGTCGCACGGGGACGGAACGGAAGAGTAAGAAACCGAGAAAGAGACAAAAAGACACGTAAGACCTTGTGAACGAGAGAATGGGAGGGTGATACAGCGAGAGAGGGAGGAGAGGAAGGTGTTAGGAGAGGATAAGAGAGAGATGAGAGAGGATGAGACGGAGGGGGAGGAAAGACGAGGAGGAGAACTCGGGGTTGGAGGAGACGAACCGCGAATGCGTGAAACCTGCAGACGAGATTCGCAGAGACGCAAATTACTGCTGAGACAAGCACAAGAGAGAAAGAGCCAGATTTCACAAGCCTTTTGAAGAGTTTAAAGCTGAAAACAAGCAATGTTGTAGAAGCGGGCAGAAGTTTGAAGACTGTTAACAGCCACCGTTGACCCTCCGTCCATCCAAACGATCATTCAACCGTCCAAATAGACTGTGACGAATGAATAAAATCGAGTTAAGAGCCGCTTCATAATCGACCGTCTGGCCTCGGCTGTTTTTACCTGACGTAAGTGAATGAAATGAAAGACGTTTCTGCGCTCTACTGAAGCGACCGTCTAATAATGATGGAAGTGTTTGTGTTTAGTTCTCCTCCTGTGATCTTACATACTCACAGCTGCTGTCGCCTCATCTACGGGAGAGTCTGTTTACTGAATGCAGAGCAGCTTTTAACTTTTAACTCAGTGGGAGCCCACAGAAACTCATTTTAAAAGATGTTTTTTGCCCCTACAGAATACCGTACGGGACACATGTGTGATCTGTTATATGCATTAAAGGAAACCACGAAAAAAAGAGAGTTTTGATGTTGCTATGGAAGGTAGCGTTTCACAGATGCTGGGTGCAATATGATGAATATATATGAAAATATGCATGGAAAAACCCTCTGTTATATATAAATACACACACACACACACATATATAATGTATTATTATATATTATGTAGCAGTTATGCATTAAGTATTATTAAATAAAAAAAAGAATTTTCTTTAGGTTTTGTAATTATACTTTCTGTAAATTTGTACACACACACACACACACACACACACACACACACACATATATATATATATATATATATATATATATATATATATATATATGTATGTATGTATTTTACATTGTTAATAGATATAAATAAATATTTAGATAAGAGGGTTATATTTAAATATAATTATAATTATATTTATAAAACTAAATATTTTTAAAATCTATGAATGGAAATATTATATACATATATACAAATTTTAAATATACTGTTGTAATTTTTCTTTTAAGTAATAATAAAAATTTACATATACTGAATTTTACATAAACGAAACACACAGTTGTACACTATAAATAAATAAAATGCAATGTGAAATTATTAAAATATGCATGGAAAGTAATTTCGAAAAAAAAATTAAATTTATACTTTGTTATTTTTCTTCTAAATGAACTGTATATATACTGTATTTTATATGATAAATAAATATAACAAATTTTATATGGCTAAAAAATATTAATAACAAGAAGTTTAAAGCAAAAAAATAAATAAGCAAGGAAAGATCTTTTTTTATGTAAACACACACACGCATTATTTTGTATGATTAAACATATTTAAATAATCTTATTATACACTAATATGTGTGATATACATCTATATATCTATACATATATATACATATATCTGTATCTATTTACCTACTATCTATCTATCTATCTATCTATCTATCTATATACTGTATAGATAGATAGATATAGATATAGATAAATTAACTATACTGTAGATATACTGTTTTTTACTGAACCTATTCAATCATCTGTCCGTCCATCTACCAATTCATTCTTCCTCACGTTGAAGACAGCAGGTGTAACGTCTGCTGGGGTGTTGGGAAACACGATGAAAGCAAATGAATCAGATGCGAAATGATGCTTGGGGAGCGTGTAGAAACGGCTCAGGAGTTTAGGAAGTGTGTTTGGAAGGCTGTAATGTTTAGGGAGAATGGAGGGGTGTGTCAGTAAACTGTGAGGTGAATGAACTATAATGCAAGAGCTTTCCTCAAATTGTTCAGGGAGTGCGAGTAAACCGTTCAGTTCTGCATTTGTTTGGAGATGCACCAGGGAGAACAGACTGTAAACTTAAATAAGCCTAAACACGCTTCCAAACGGTGCAATTTCCCATGGCTGTTTACAAACCAGACGGTCTAAATGAATTTATCACTGTACATCAGCCACAGAATACACTCAATCCATAGAGGACCTCTGTTGTCGAACAGCAACAGTAGATATCTGATTATTAATACATGACCTTACTTCAGTCTATAATTCATAATTATATGTAATAATACCATTTAAGATACTTCTTATTATATCCCCACTGTAAAAATTACTTAAATCTGTTCCTCTGTTAATTGAAACATTAATGGAAACTGCAAATTATTAAAAACACACTTTTTTATTAACATGAATATAACATAAAAAACACCATCATCTAATAATAATAATAATAATAATAATAATAATAATAAAATACTACAACTACTACCACTAAAATAAAAATTATTATTTTTATTATTAGCATTTTCTGTAAACTATCATTAATGTGATAACAACATTAGTAATAATAATTCGTATTATAATTATAATTATTATTAGCATTTTCTGTAAATGATCATTAATGTGATAATAATAATAATAATAATAATAATAATAAAATAATACTACTATATTATTATTATTATTATTATTATTATTATTATTATGGCCAACCAACCCCACATGAAAATAAAAATAAAGAAATAAGGAAATATAGTTGTATTATTATTATTATTATTATTCATAATTATTATTATTATTATTAGACTTTTCTGTAAATTAATATCATTAATGTAATAATAACAACAATATTAGTAATAATAATAATAGTAATGTATTATTATTGGTAATAATAATATTAGAAATAATAATTATATTTATTATTAGCATTTTCTGTAGATTATCATTAATATGAAACAATATTAGTAACAACAACAATAACAACAATAATAATAATAATAATAATAATAATAATTTGAATTATTATATAATAACATCAACAAAATAATATTTCTTTATTTTAATTTTTATGTGGGGATGGTTAGCTCTATATGTTGCAGTTTCTTTGTTATACTTTGTTATACTTATACTCAACCTAAAACTTTTTTTATTGTTTTCTTCTTTTGGAATTTTATTTGTTGCCTGAATTCAGTATTGATTCCAGAGGCTGGATTTTCTGGTATTGATCGATTGTTTAGGGTTTGTGTATAAACTCCCAGCTGCAAACACATCTGCAAAAACAATAAGGTGTACAAGCAACGTCCCCCATGAAACTAAAGATATCTTCCAGAAGCATAAATAGCTTATGCTTAAGAGACCTCACATTTCTCAGAGCAGGGATCAGTCCAGGCAACATGTGTAAACTACAATACAACTTTAACTGTCTCAGCAGATGTATTAGACTGTCCAGGGAGCGCACAAACAAGAAGTGCAGATGTGTCTAGGGAGCGTGTGCAAACTCCAGTCTTCTGAAGGAACTAAAGATGTTTTGTTTTGGAGTCACCTTCACAAAACGCCGTAGTGCATCATCAAAATACCCCCATAACATCTGCCGCTATCCACGCTGACTACACACACACACACACACACAAAAAACACCCTGGCTCTGTTTTCTCAGAAATGTGTCAATAAATAAACATTTCCTTGCGGCACATACAAACTCCAATGACTCAAAGATGTCATTAATTAAACGCACATACATATAACAAGGTCTGAATTTACAAAGCTGTGCGTCATGTTCTTCCTACGGAGCATGCCTGAAAAGAAACAATATAAAAATCAACTCCAGCTATCTCAGAAACATCAATTTCAACTCTGCTATATAGAAGAAGAATAAAATGACCCCTGCGTTCACCTCTAAAGTCATCTTTACTGTATCGCTCAATAGTTCTCCACAAGGTATACTTTATTTAAACATGGAATTGAATGAAGTTTCCTTCAGAGCGGTAATTTCATCTCTCTCCGTGCTCGGCATATTTGACTCGGCATCAATAATTCATGTAATCTATATACATAAACAGACAAGCAAGTTTCCAAATAAAAGGCCAACAAACAGAGCTGTAGGGTGTGTGTCAGCTAGATGGTGATGTATAATCGTCTCTGTTACACACAAACATTTAAACACGATGAGGCTGAAAGGCCTTTCTTATGATGCTCAGGGGTAAAAGGAGAGAGCAGGCCTGCATCCGTTTGATTAACATTTAGACAGCTTTCACTAAAACAAATACAAGACTGAATTCAAACAGTACACACCAACAGACAGACAGACAGACAGACAGAATGATACACAGAACAATAGAATGATAGATAGACAGATAGACAGACAGACAGAACGACAGAATGATAGACAGATATATAGACAGACAGACAGTGACACAGAACAATAGACAGAATGATAGAATAGAGAACGATAAAGACAGACAGAACAATAGAATGATAGATAGAGACAGACAGACAGAGTGACACAGAACAATAGACAGAATGATAGAATGATAGAACGATAAAGACAGACAGAACAATAGAATGATAGATAGATATATAGACAGACAGACAGTCAGACAGATAGATAGACAGAATGATAGCCAGAACGATAGAACGATAGATAGATAGACAGACAGACAGACAGACAGACAGACAGACAGACAGAATGATACACAGAACAACAGACAGAATGATAGAATGATAGAGACAGACAGAACGATAGAATGATAGATAGACAGATAGACAGACAGAACGATAAAATGACAGACAGATATATAGACAGACAGAAAGACAGAACAATAGACAGAATGATAGCCAGAACGATAGAATGATAGATGATAGATAGATAGATGATAGATAGATAGACAGATAGACAGAAAGACAGAACAATAGAATGATAGACAGACAGACAGACAGACAGACAGACAGAAAGAATGATACACAGAGCAATAGACAGAATCATAGAATGATAGAACGACAGAGACAGACAGGACGATAGAATGATAGATAGAAAGATAGACAGACAGAACGATAAAATGATAGATATATAGACAGACAGACAGACAGACAGATAGACAGATAGATAGAATAGATAGACAGATAAAACAGACAGACAGAACAATAGACAGAATGACAGACAGAATGATAGATAGATAGACAGATATATAGATAGATAGATAGATAGAATGATAGACACAGACAGACAGACAGAATGATACACAGAACAATAGACAGAATGATGGATCGATAGAGACAGACAATCAGACCAATAGAACGACTGACAGAAAGATATATAGACAGACAGACAGACAGATAGACAGATAGATAGATAGATAGATAGATAGATAGATAGATAGATAGATAGATAGATAGATAGATAGATAGATAGACAGAATGATAGAACAATGATAGATAGATAGACAGACAGACAGACAGACAGACAGACAGACAGACAGACAGATAGATAGATAGATAGATAGATAGATAGATAGATAGATAGATAGATAGATAGATAGATAGATAGATAGATAGATAGATAGATAGATTCTAATATGCATTATAATATGCTGACAGATAGATAGACAGAACAATAGAACGATAGACAGACAGACAGACAGACAGACAGGACGATAGAATGATAGACTGACAGATATATAGACAGACAGACAGACAGATAGACAGATAGACAAATAGATAGAACGATGGATAGACAGATATATAGACAGACAGACAGACAGACAGAATAGACAGATAAATAGCTAGATATGTTTGTGTGTGTTGGTGAGGTATTGTGTCCGTTAATGTAACATTTAACTGGACTCTTTTTCCAGAAGGATCCATAGATGGTGACCGGTGCTTTCACATTGATCTGCAAACAGCTCACAAAGATCGAACTTCTGCCACACACCCACACACACACACACAGACAAAAGTCTGCAGAAAATTGATGTGTTGTGAGTTTTTCAGGAAATATAGTTTATGAAAACAGACTTATTGCATCAAACCTCACAACACTTTCTGATCTTTCTCTCTGGCTGCTTCCCGTTTGCCGTTGCCTTCCGTCTTTCTGACAGCTTGACCTTTTGTGACCTTTACAAAGTTTTTAATTAGGATCGGCGCTTCCTGCTGACATGCACTATGGGGCGTGTGGCTGAAGGGAAGGGCCTGTGGCTATGAAATTAATCTGTCAATCAAAGGCAAAACCATAACACCAGCCAATCAGCAGCCAGGATTTACAGTAGGCTCAGACGATGATGTCATAATGCGGAGAGCAGACCTTGAGAACTTACACACCCAGATGCGCATATTTAAATAAGTTAATTTAAATACTAAATTAGCAGAATTCATTAATGTATGGGAAGGAATAATTAGCTTTATCTACACCACAGACTTACACGCTCATACAAAAAAAGACCAAAAAGTATTACCATGCTTTTTCAAATGTGATACCATGGTAAATCATAGATAGATAGATAGATAGATAGATAGATAGATAGATAGGTAACATCTAATACCATCACCGTACCATGGTTTTATAAGGGACACATACGAAAACTTATTAAAACTGACATTAATTTATTCTATCTATCACACAGATGTAGTTTGATTGACAGGACACTGACCGGTGCGCGGGTTGATGCTGAAGAAGTTCTGCGGGTTGCCGCTGGAGATACGGAATGACAGGCGAGGCTCAGTTGCAGTGGCGTCAGGGTCCTGCGCTTGGATCTGAATGACTGACTGGTCCTTGGGGGAATTTTCCGGAATGGTGGCATGATACATTGGTTCAGACGTGAGGGGAGCATTGTCGTTCACATCCTCAACCTGTTAAAATACACAGAATATTATACAGAAATATTTATATTCTGTCTATAGCTATCTGTACTGTGGTTTACCATGGTACCATGTTGCCAAAAAAAAAAGCATGCTTACATATATACACACACATACTAATTTACCTGTATGTACACCTGTAGTGCCGCTGACTGAGGAATCACTCCTAGATCAGTAGCGTACACCGTCAGCCAATAGGAATCCTGCGTCTCTCTGTCTAACAGATCTGTAGTGTAGATGACACCTGCAAAATAAATTGTATAAAAACGTCAAAACATCAAGCTGGACATTTTAACTCCAGTCAAACAGGAGCAAGATTGGTCATTTAGTTTCAATGCGAACAGAGACTGACAAACTCATATCTACTGTGACAGCAATAATTACGGACAGAAAGCGATTATGGAGCAGAAAAATTAAAGCTGAGGTGAATAAACAGTTGTAATGTCTCAGATTAATATACTGAGCAAGAAATTTGTCAGGTGTTTTCCTTGCTGTTTGAGTGTAACACAGCTACAATGGCTCAGCCAATGGCATGAGTTCGGGGCGGTGCTTCCTGCTTAGCTGGCCAGTGGTGAGTGTACTGGAAACCTGTTTGAAAACACTAATTATTACATTGTTCTTTGCTAATGCTAGTGGTGCAGAAATTACACACCTTAGCAATAACTGCTGTCAAAAAGAGCATTTTTCTGAATGGAAACAATAAAAATGAGGTGTGTAAATTGTTAATGTTTAAATGCTGTCTTATATCTCAGATTAATATACTAAGTGAATAATTTGTGAGGTAATTTTCTTGTAAAGTGTGTGGAACTATCAAAACACTGCTGCTTGTCTGAGTATAACACAGCAGCAATGGCTCTGCCAATGGCATGAGTTCGGGGCGGGGCTTCCTGCTTATCTAGCCAATGGTGAGCGTATTGGAAACCTGTTTGAAAACAGTTGTTATTACAGAAGTTCGCCGTTTGTTTTGAGTATCCTAATTCAGCAACAATGGCTCAGCCAATGGCTTGAGTTTGGGGTGGGGCTTCGTGTTTGGCTGGCCAATGCCGAGTGTCCTGGAAACCTGTTTGAAAAAGTTATTATTTATCATAGCAGTTCTGTGGTGATGCTAGTGTTGAGGCCCTTTCAAAAAAACTCTGTTTTTCTGTGTTTTTCTGTGATAATACAGCAGTACACAGGTTGTGGTAAATTTAGATCAATAAGGAGGTCACTTCCATAAGTCATATATACAGAAACAAAGCAGAAGAAAACACAACCCTCAGGCTGAAGACAAAATAAAACCTGAACCTCTGACCTCAACAGCAGCACGACATTTTCAATCGCTCCATGTAACCGTAAACTGAGGTCTTCAGTCTTGGGGACAAAAAATTAAATTATGTCCATGGTCAGAACATTGACCATGAAAAAAAAAAAAGAAAAAAAGCAGGCACCGAAAAAAGCAGGACTTTGCTCTAGTGGGACTGTTGCTATACATTAAAAGTATATATTTTTATATATAAAAGATTTTATATATTAAAGATTCCATTTTAGGTATAATTTCTATTTACTTTTATACGCCTCTGTGTTTTGGCAGAAACTACAGTTACCATGGTAAATTTTCTGCAAGGGAACTAGAATCAGACTTGAATCAGGTAAAGGAATCAGATCAGGTTTCTTTGTATTGAAAAACAGCCTGAGCTTTTGTGTGACTGTGTGTGCATGTGTGTGTGTGACATCAATAATTCAGCCTGTTAGCCTGTAGGATTCATAAAATCCTTTAGTTCATTGTGCGAGAGTGAGAGCTCACGTAATATATTCGGAACACCAGCAGAACTGCCCGAGGAATCTCAAAATGAGAGTAGACAATGAAAAAAAAAGAGATACGGCAAGAGGGAGAGAGAGAAAGAGAGAGACAGAGAGTGTATTCTATTCTCTGAGGTAATAGAAACTCACTTTAGCCAATCAGAGACACAGATTGGAAGTCCAGCCCTGACAAACCAGAGTCATCTCACACCATTACCACCAACCACAGCGGCTCATTCAACCGCATTACACACTCTCACACAAAATCCCATGCTTTTAAAAGGAGACATCTACTGTTTTATATAAAGCTAATTACAATATAAACGATATAAACGATTTTTATAATTAGTTTAGATTTTTTTCTTTTTATTAAACAATTACTTTTTATTTAAATTAATATTAACATAATAAAACAGTCTAATGATATAATACATTTTAATATTATATTCTTTAAAACTGAACATTTACCTATTGTCACTATCACTTAATTTTAATTCACTTAAACTCCAAAATTCAAACCCTAAAATATAGTTTAATTAAAAATATTAATTAAAAATTAAAATAATAAAACATTCTAACAATATAATATATTTTAATATTATATTCTTTAAAAAGGGGACATTCCATAGACCTTCTATTTATTGTGTGTTTTTTATTTTATTTACTAAATTAATTATAACAACAAACCAAATCTCAGTTAAATATTTTTATTGTAGGGTTTAACATTGAATAACTATATATTAATAAAATAATATTAAATAATATAATATCTAATAAAATATTCTAATAACAGAATGCATTTTAATATTATATTGTTAACATTCCATAGACATATAGTTTTTTTTTACAAAGCTAATTACGATTATTACAGACAAATCAAAACTCAAAACACATATTTTGATTAAAAATAATTAACATTGAAATAATAAATATTTTAATAATAACACATTATATTATATTCTTCTAAAAATGGAAATTCCAAATAACTATTGTTTATTATAAAGCTAACTGTAATTATATTTTCCTATTTTTTGAAAAAAAAAATAATAAGAAATTTAATTAAATTAAATTAACAATATTTTAATATTATATTTTATATATTATATATTATATTTTTGTAAAATAAAATTTTAATTTTAATTAATTTTATTTTTTTATTTTAATTAACATTCAAACAAAACATTCTAATAATAAAATACATTTTAATATTATATTTTTCTAAAAATGTGGAGATTCCATAGACATCTATTGTTCATTATAAAGCTAATTATAATTCTAAAGACAAACCAAAAAGTGTAATTTTTATATTTTTGGTAGACCAAACAAAACAAAACATCAAACAGACAAAGAAAAAAGACAATATTTTAATATTATAATATTGCATTCTTTAGGCATCTATTGTTTTACTTAAAGCCAATTATAGTTATTATACACAAACTCAACCACAAGATTTTTTGCATTTTAATAAAATATATTTTAATTAACATTGAAACAAAACATCCTAATAATAAAATGCATTTTAATATCATATTCCTCTAAAAGTGGAGATTCCATAGACATCTATTATTTATTATAAATCTAATTATAATTTCTATAGACAAACCAAAACCTGTCCTTTTTATATTTTTTTGGTAAACAAAACAAAACAATATTTTAATATTATATTATTGCAAAAAGGGGCCATTATTTAGGCATCTATTGTCTTATTTAAAGCTAATTACAATTATTATACACAAACAAAACTCAACCCCTACAAGATTTTTTTTTTTTTTTTTGCATTTTAATTAAATATGTTTTAATTAGCATTGAAATAAAACATTCTAATAAAAAATGCACTTTAACATCATATATTTTATTACTATTATTAATAATTGCTTTCCAAGTGGGAGGTTGTGTCAAATTTAGCTCACTTTTGTGTACAATTTTGTCCCCAGTCTACAGCTAAGCAGTCACACACAGTCCTGGTTAGAAGCTGATATTTCTGCCAGAGCTGAGCGAGCAGATAGGAAAGGCAGTGAGAGAGAGAGAGAGAAAGCGAGCACAAATAAACGAGTGGAAATGGGGAGATTATTTCGCTTTTCGTCGGTTGTTGTGTTCCTGCTGTCTGACCTAGATAAGAATGATATGAGTCAATGAAAGAGTGCCATCCGGATGGCATGAGGCGTGCACGTGTGTGTGCAAATATGTGTGTTAGTAATGCTGTTCATTGGCATAATCTCTGTGATCAATTATTAATGAGAGCCCAATTATCTACATCCTGCCTTTCCCAGCTTCCTCTTACTGTAACTCAGGGTGTGTAAGTGAGATAGTCCGCTCATTAAATATGCAGGTCTCTTATAGATTCGTTAAGAACAGAATACAAATCAGCCTCAAATTAGTCTCTCTGAAAGAGGGAGTGAAAGAGAGACGTGTTTAGGATGAGAGGAAATGTGAGGGTTTTCTCCATGTTTATGTAATTTCTCCTCCAATCTTTGATCTTCGACTAATCTTTGGTTTAATAATTGATCCTGGTGCTTTCAAGGCGCGTTCTTTGGCATTGCAAGCGTGTTGTGTGTGTGTGTGTGTGTGTGTGTGTGTGTGAAAGCTCTGCTTCCCTGCACGGTTATTAGTCATATTAGTTTTGAAATCGTCTCTTAAAGGGATAGTTCACCCAAAAGTGAAAATTACCCCATGATTTACACCCACCCAAGCCATCCTAGGTGTATATGAATTTCTTAGTTCAGACGAATACAATTGGAGTTATATTAAGAAATGTCCTGGCTCTTCCAAGCTTTATAATGGCAGTGAATGGGTGTTGAGATTTTGAAGCCTCCATCCATCATGAAAATCACTCCACACAGCTCTGGGGGGTTAATAAAGGCCTTTTGAATCACATCAATGAGTTTTTGTAAGAAAAATATTTGTATTTAAAAGTTTATAAACCATATTTTGTAGCCTCCGCTAACTGTCATATGAAAGTTTGGTTTACAGCAAAGGAAAAACAAGTCTCCTCTTGGCTAATATCAAAATCTTCCAACATTTCTCTTCACAAATCCTCATCTTTTTGTGACCGGTGTTTTTCTCTCTCCTCTGCACTTCCGCGTTCGTCACTTCTTACACTATGCCTACGTCCTACATCCTACACAGTGTTGCCAAGTCTGCGGTTTTCCCGCGGAATTGGGCTACTTTTATACTATTGCTGCGGGTTGTTTTTCATGTCTGCAGATTAAACGACCCCAGTAATGTAATATTTAGTTTTTTTGAATGCTAATTTTACCAGAGGAACCCCGCCAAAAAAGCTTGTATTTTACCCCCAGGAAAGCGTTTTGAGTAGCAATTTGAGTAGCAAACCTGGCAACCCTGATCCTACGTCATCCGATAAACACCACTCTCCCATGAACGCATGTACAACACTTTTTTAAAAGCCTTTATTAAAGCCTTTATTAACCTCCAGAGCTATGTGGAGTACTTATTATGATGGATGGATACACTTTATTTGACTATAAAAATCTTAACACCCATTCACTGCCATTATAAAGCTTGAAAGAGCCAGGACAAAAAAAAACTCATATACACCTAGGATGGCTTTAGGGTGAGTAAATCAAGGGGTAAGTTTTTATTTTTGGGTGAACTATCACTTTAAAGAGACAAAGCACCCCCAAAAAATGTATTCTGATGGTTCACCCAAAAATCATTTACTCGGCCTCATGTTGTTTCAAACCCCCATGGCTTTCTTTTCTTTTGTGGAAACCAAAGGAGATGTTTTGAAGAATGTCCTGGCTGCTTTTTTCCATACAATAGAAGTGGTTGGGGACTGGAGTCGACAACTCCAAAAAACACTTCATAATGTAGTTCATATGACTTCTAGCAAACCTGGCAACCCTGAACCTACGTCATCCAATGAAACATTACTCTCTCATGAACGCATGTACAACAGTTTTTTAAAAGCCTTTATTAAAGCCTTTATTAACCTCCAGAGCCATATGGAGTACTTATTATGATGGATGGATGCACTTCATTTGACTATAAAAATCTTAACACCCATTCACTGCCATTGTAAAGCTTGAAAGAGCCAGGACATTTTTTATTATATCTTTGATTGGATTCCTCTAAAAGGAGAAGTCATATATACTGACGGCTTGAGGGTGAGTAAATCAAGGGGAAATTTTCATTTTTGGGTGAACTATCACTTTAATCCAACTTCAAAACCATCCTACATCGCTGCAGAAGTACCAACCCAGTGTTTACAAAGTGAATGTGCAAAACAGATCAAACGCCCTTTACAAAAAAAGGTAAAACAGCAATGTAGGACAATTTTGAAGTTGAAGAAGAAAATGAGATGGGAGTTTCTCAATCTACGCTAACTGTATTGACCCGGATTACACAGAGTTCACGCAGAGCTGGACAAGATGAGCATTTGAGGTTAAAAAGTATATAAATTGTAATTTTTTTTTTAGAAAATAACCAATCGTTTCACTAGATAAGACCCTTCTTCCTCGGCTGGGATCATTTAGAGCCCTTTGAAACTGCATTTTGAAAGTTCAAACTCAGGGGCACCATAAAAGTCCACTATTTGAAGAGAAATGCTAGATGTTTTCCTCAAAAAACTATTTCTTTACGACTGAAGAAAGAAAAACATGAACTTCTTAGATGGCAAAGGGGTTAGTAAATTATCTGTAAATTTTTGCTCTGGAATTGGACTTCTCCTTTAAGGTCTGAAATGAAGACTTTCAACAAATGCCTCCTCATGCAAATCTACCGTATGCTTTCAGAACACTTGCAATATAGTGAATGAGTCATATGTACTACATTTATAGAGCTTTTGTTATTTTTGGAGCTTGACAGTCCAAGTCCCCATTCACTTACAATGAATGGCAAAAAGCAGCCAGGATAAATCTGTTTTTCACAAAAGAAAGGAAGTCATACAAGCTTAGAATTACATAATAGTACATTACCATTCAACAATTTGGGGTAAGTAAGATTTTATGTTTTTTGGATAGAAACGAACACTTTTATTCTGCTTTAAACTGATTAAAAGTGACAGTAAAGATTTCTATTTCAAACAAACGCTGTTCTGTTAAACCATCTATTTATCAAAGAATCCTCACAAACAAAATTGTAGTTTCCATGAAGACATCAAGCAGCACAACTGTTTTTAACATTAATAATTGTAAGAAATATTTTTTGAGCATTCTTGAGTTTCCTGAGATCATGTGGCACTGAAGACTGGAGCAATGGTGCTGAAAATTCAGCTTTGCATCACAGAAATAAATTACATTTTAAAATATATTCACATATAAAATAGTTATTTTAAATTGTAATAATATTTCACAATATTACAGATTTTTTTGTATTTTTGATCACATAAATGCAGCCTTGATGAGCAAAAAAAGCTTCTCAAAAGGAATCTCACTGACTTTTGAATAGAAGTGAAAATGTTGATAGAATGTAAAAAAAAAAAATGCATTAAATGCATGCATTATTTCATTGGACCCACAAGGGCAAAGAACAACCCAAACACTTTTGCAATCTCAGCAGTGTAATTACAAATTACATTTGTAGTGATTAGAAACTGTGTTGTGATGCTGCATTTGCGTTTGGTGGGACATCATACTTCATTCAGTAACCTTTTTTCCAGGCCGTAACCTAGCAATCTGTATGAAGTATGAATAACAAACCCCAAAAAACATCAAAAGCGTCTTTCCATCAAAGATGCACACAATGGCAATCACACACATGCACAAATCCTGATGCGCTAAATCAACAGCGTTTATTTAAAGCAAATTTAAATTAAGCCAATTAACACTTTAGCAGCATGTATATGGTGTGTGTGTGTGTAAGGTGTAATCTGTCATTGTGTGTTAGACATTTGTGTAAGCCTGTGAGTGAGACACAAGCGTAGGAGGCACATTCACTGTCTGGGTACAGCAGCTTGTGTGTGTGTGTGCGACAGAAAAGGAAATTCACAGATTCAGTCGTATCAAAATATCCCTGTGGTTTTAAAGGAGGGTGTTAAGAAAGTGATGACAGGGAGCAGACTTTACTATCTCCTAAACACAACCTCACAACACATTAAAAAGCCGCACAGCTCTGGAGAAAACTGCACAAAGTCAGTGCCGCCCAACGCAATGTACAAATCACAGGCGCCTTCGAAACTCTAAACCACAGAATGCAATTACACAATATCACATTTACATAACACATCCTACAGTTTGATAGAAACTCAAAAATCCAGACTCAAAGTCAAATCGAACTGACAAGCTCAAAATTAGAAGATTAAAAAGTCTAAAACACTTTTTAATCTTTTATTTATGGTTTCTTTATGTTTTTCTGCCAATTAGACTTAAACGTACCTTTAGGACTTATACACTACCAGTCAAAGGTTTTGAACAGTAAGATTTTTAATGTTTTTTAAAGAAGTCTCTTCTGCTCTGCATTTATTTGATCCAAAAAATAACAGTAAAGTTTTGAAATATTTTTATTTTTACTATTTAAAATAACTGTTTTCTATTTGAATATATTTTAAAATGTAATTTATTCCTGTGATTTCAAAGCTGATTTTTTTTGCATCATAACTCCCACATGACCTTTATGAAATCATTCTAATATTCGGATTTGCTCAAAAAAATTTATTATTATTGTTGTTGTTGTTGAAAACAGCTGAGTAAAAATTTTTCAGGTTAATAGAAAGAACAGCATTTATCTAAAATAAAAATATGTTTTATATCAGCATACTAGAATGATTTCTGAAGGATCATGTGACACTGAAGACTGAAGTAATGATGCTGAAAATTCAGCTTTGATCACAGAAATAAATTACATATTAAAATATATTCAAATAGAAAGCTGTTATTTTAAAGAGTAAAAATATTTCACAGCTTTGCTGTATTTTGGATCAAATAAATGCAGGCTTGGTGAGCAGAAAAGACATCTTTAAAAAAAATTAAAAATCTTACTGTATAAAAACTTTTGACTGGTGATGTATATACTGGAAACAAATATTTTTACATTTTTAAAACTCACAAAAGCTGCATTTATTTGATCAAAAATACTGTTAAATTGTAAAATATTATTACAATTTAAAATCTTTTTCTTTTTGAATACATTTTAAAATGTAATTTATTTTAATAATGCAAATTTGAATTTTCAGCATCATTACTCCAGTCTTCAATCATTCTAACATGCTGATTTGCTCAGGTAACATTTTCACTATTATCAAAGTTGAAAACAGTTGTGTTGGTTAATATTTTGGTTCAAAACAACACAATTTATTTGAAATATAAATCTTTTGTAATATAAAAGTCTTCTGCTGTCATTTTTGGTCATTTTAATGCATGCTTGCTGAATAATTTCTTACTAAAAATCATAAATGACTTTTTTAGGACGAACTAATCCATATTTTGGCATGTTTTCTGCAAATACAACACAAACCATTTAGTAATACTTGTATAATAATACGCCAAACACTAAATACTAGTAATAGTCATCATACACATATCTAAGCTATCTACATATGGGTGGACATATGTTAATATTTAATACTAATTTGACTAAAGAAGCTTCTGAAATACTCATTTTCACAATGTAGTTCTGTGGAGGAGCTTTATATCAGCTTTAGACATTAAAATATCACTCAATTAACCCAAAATAGCAGTTTAAAAAAATCCTTTTTTTTTATGTCCACTTCAAATGATTTACAAAAGGCCAAGATGTGGAACAAGAAAAATGTTAAAAGAAAACCACCGACCGCTGCAACACATCATTGGTTCTGAGCAAATGAGCAGCACTATCATCTGTGCTTTGAACGACTGGCAGCTATTTCTGAACTCCATAAAGGTCTCGAATTCACTGTAATATGAAGGAAATCACTTACCATAGAGAACAAAGTGAAAAAAGGAAAGGTAGTCGGGCAGCTGGTGAAGTCGGCATTGTACTAAAGCGGGAGCATCTACTCTAATAATCAACTTTGATGACTAGATCTAACGTTGATGTGGCTATTATGGTTTATTTAGGACAGAATTAGAGCTTGAACAGAATATTTTACATCTGATTAGCCCTTCAACAGAGCAACAGACTGGAATTAGGCTTTACCGGAAAATGCTTAAGTTGTTTTCTGGTTGATTTCATGACGGTTTGGAGCCGTATAGTGACCCACTATTTCCGTACAGTGGCATCAGACTGGAAGACATATTCTCATGAGAGTGCCGGTGCATTCATGCACACTCATACATACATAATCACTGCGTTTTACATTGTGCGGACAAAAGCGAAATATGAGACATGTTAACGTCTACATAAGCAACCGCCCCCGGGCGTCTGCGATATTGCACATATATTTCCAAGAAGTGCATTCAACACTGAGGGAGAAAAAAAAAAAAAAAAAAAACAGAAACAACTCGCACTCGGGAATTATTAATATTATTTCATAAACCATTAAGTAACATTGATTTCAACACGAAATACAAAAAAAAAAAAAAAAAAAAAAAAAAAAAAAAAAAACAATTAAATAGTAATAGTATTTTTAATAAATATTTATTTTATTTTATTTTATTTTACTTTACTGCAGCTAGTTAGTTTTTTACATTTGAACTTTGAAATCACTTTTTTTTTTTTTTTTTTTTACAGTGAAAAAGCATTTTCATTTGTAATTTTCGCCAAACATTGCTACATCTTTCTCTGCAGGGTTTTTATTGATAACTAAAAGCAAAATAACTAAAACCATTAAAAAAAGAGATTAAAAGAAATTATAAATAAATAAAAAAATATTTGGAATAAGTGTTAACAGAAATAAAATAAAACATTTTATTTATTTATTTATTTTTTATTTAATTTAATTTTATTATTTTTTAAAGTTAATTTATTTTTATTTCAGCTAGTTAGTTATTTACAACTTTGAAAACATTTGAACTTTGAAATTATTTATATAGTGAATAAGCATTTTCATCTATAATTTTTGCCAAACATTGCTACATCATTCCCTGCAGGGTAATTATTGATAACTAAAGTTAAAACTAAATATTTTTTAAAACGCTTATTTTTCAGTATTATTTGAAAGTACATTTTATAAAAACATAAAAACATACTTACTTTTTATTTTATTTCATTATTTTATTTATTTATTTATTTATTTTAGCTAGTTACATATTTACAACTTTAAAAACTTTTATAATTTTTGCCAAACATTGCTACATAATTTTCTGCAGTGGTTAAAAACCATTTTAAAAAATGCATTTGCGTTATGTGGAATAAATGTTAATAGAAAATTATAATATATATTATATATATAAAAAACATAAATATTTTATTTTATTTGAGCTAGTTCATCATTTTCAGCAGGGTTAAAACACTGTTAAAAAAATGTGGAATAAATGTTAACAGAAAAAATATATAAAAATCTTATTTTATTTTATTTTATTTTTATTTATTTATTTTTTAATTTCAGCTATTATTTTTTTTATAACATCTGAATTTTTTTTTTACAGTGAATATGCATTTTCATTATTTTGCTACATCATTCCCTGCAGGGGAATCAATGATAACTAAAACTAAAATGAAAATTAAAACCGTTAAGAAATGCAAAAAAAAAAAAAAAAAGTTACATGGAATAAATGTTAACAGAAATAAAATAAATTAAAAAATCTATTTTATTTTATTTCATTTTATTTATTTTTTTTTTTTTTTTTATTTTATTCACCTATTTATTTATTAACAACTCTTTTTTACTATGAATAAATGTTTTAATTTTTAATTTTTGCCAAACATTACTACATCATTCCCTGCAGGGTTATTATTGATCTAAAATGAAAACTAAAACCATTAAAAAAAGCAAAAAAATGCATTTAAAAATGAATAATTTAGTGGTCAAGGCATCATTTCTCATTTGGATTTAGTTTAACCTGAAGTATTCACACTAAAACTGAAGTAAAAATTAATAAGAACGGCATAAGACATATAACAAAATAAAGAAAAAAAACTAATAATACAAATGCCATAAACATACAACAAAATGACTAAAACAAACTAAAACTGATATTAAAAGAACTCAAAAATAACTCTCAACTCTCTACTACAGTAACACTGGTTTCCTGACTGAAAATGCATGTGAATCTGGTCTTTCTGAGATGTTTGTCAGATAATGCATATGGAAAACCATTTACATTCCGCTATCAGACGGATCTTCAACATACAGTACATGCCCTTAAGCACTATTTTTTAAAGCAGGCAAATGCATGCATTGCATAAGCAGGATGCATCTTTGTGTTCAGTGCTACTTCAGCAGAGAAATCTCAGAAACTCCTACGCACTTTGCAACAGAGATGGAAAAAGAAAAGACAGACATAATGAAAAGAAAGGGAGACATGAAAGGGAACAAAAACATAGAGAAAGCCTTTATTGAGTCTGTCATTTCGGTGTGCTCATCCACTTCCCTCTGTTATTGCACGCCTATATTTAGGAGCCAAAGCCTTGCGGGGTTATGCGGGGCACGAGCAGGGTTTCATCCAATCACATCAGGTTACACGACCCCAACAATGAACCTTTGCGAGAGACGGACGGGGAAATCAGAGTGAAACCAGCAGGGACAGGTGTATGAAGATGGCCCGTGTAACATTTACGTGGGTGACAGTGTCATTTCAGCGTTTGATTGGATATGACGTGACATGAACTTGACCGCAAGAGTTTGACTGGCGGATACGGAGGCAATTTGCTATAAAGAGATTGGCTGCACTTCAAAATCTTCTGAACTCTTGAACTAGACAGCATTAAAAAAAAAAAAAAAAGATGGATGTAGAGACGAAGTTCGCAATTGCTAGTCAATTTCACAAACAATTATTCAAATATAATTACAACATGAAAGTTTGAAGTTAAAATGGTATTTTCTTGTTCTTACTACAATAGTATTTGTTTGATTTTCAACTTTGATACACACACAAAAAAACATATATATATTTTTATAGTGAACTTTTTTTTTTTTTTTTTCCCGTTCCCTGCAGGTTTATTATTGTTAACTAAAACAAAAATGAAAACTAAAATCATATTTATATAATATAATTAATAAAAATAAATAAATAAATAAATTTAAGTTACCAAGGCATAATTTCTCTATTTGTTTTAGTTTAATTTTAAGTACTTAAAAAAATAAAACATTAATGAAAATAACAATAAATAATAAATAAACAAACAAACAAATAAATAAATGTATGGGTTTAGTGTTATTTTTATTTATTTATTTGTTTGTTTGTTTATTTCAGTAATTTATATAAATAACATTTAAATAAATAAAATTATTTTATGGTTTTAGTTTTCATTTTTGGTTTATTTATTTATTTATTTTAGGAATTTTATAATTTCTGAATGTTTTAGTTTAAGTTGTAGTAATAAAATTACAAACTTAAATCAAAATTAATAACCACACACATAAACAAACAAACAAACAAACAACTAAATGGCTTTAGTTTTCATTTCTGTTTTATTTATTTTATTAATAATATTATTCATTAATATTATTTTGTAATTTCATAATATAATTTCTAAATTTGTTTTAGTTTATCTTGAAGTACTACAATTACCTCAAACTTAAATAAAAATGAATAATAACTACACACAAATAAATAAATAAATAAATTTAATTCATTCATTTATGTTTAGTTTTCATTTTTGTTTTATTTATTTATTTATCGTATTAATTTTGTAATGTCAGAATTTCTCAATTTGTTTTAGTTTAACATTTAATAGCGAAATGATTAATTAGTAAAATTAATAATAAGTACACACAAATTAATAAACAAACAAACAAACAAACTTGACAAAAATACGCAACACATATTTTCACACTGATTTTGAGCATTATAAGTGCATTTAAATACTCTATTTGAACATTAAACTCATCTACAATGCCAAAAAATGCTGTCTAGGTATTTAGCTCATAGGATTCTGCAACACACAGCCAACTGATCTACTAAAAATTGTAGATTCATCTCAGTCTGCACTGCTTAATCAATAAAAAAAAGAGATTCATTAGCACTGTGTGACTAATAAACCTCCGCAGCAAGTGCACTACTGTAGCAGCATTTTTCATACAAAACAGTACGATACATTACAGTACTTCCTGAAATCAACAGAGCGTCACAGTCTGAAGACCTTAGTCGCTGTAAGCATTTTTCTTATGGAATGGCACTGAGAAAAAAATTACCTGACAGATATGACTGAATTAGGTGTCCTGAAATATCACACCTCCTCTCCTCGTCTCCTGTCTGAGAGAGCCTTGAGCTCCAAAAGTGACAAAAAAAACATTAAATATGTGATTGTGAGCCATGGTCAGATTCTTTGTATGGCCAATAGGAAGACTCTGAGGCACTATTTGTCACATGGCAGCCTATATACGGAAAGCAAGAAGCCGAGAGCGTCAGTGTCAGCCTATTTTGATCGATTTTGACAAAACCGAGATGACATGCACATTTACAGGGTGCAGTTCTTGAAAAAGGTCATGTCTAATAAAGTCTGGAGGAAGTTTTATAATTCTATAATTCTGTGAACTTACAGGACATTTAATATCAGCATGAAATGCATGAACAACATTTAATTACATAATGCACATTCCAGAGTGAAATCTGAATGTGAAACAACTGCTTCCCGTTCCTTTTTTAATATTATTTTTTCCATTTTAATTTTTATGGTTAAATAAAAAAAAATGAAAAAACATATATTAATCAAAAAGCATGTTTAATTAATTGAAATCATCTTGGAACTGGGTGATACAAACTAGTAATTCTGACTTTTTCTAAGAATTCTGAGATATAACTTGCAATTAAGATTTTTTTTTCTCAGAATTCTGAGATATAAACTTGCAGTTGTGACTTTTTCATCTCAGAATTCTGATTTAAACTTGGAATTCTGAGACATGAACTTGCAATTCCGACTTTTCTTCTAAGAATTGCATGATACAAACTCACAATTATGAGTTATTAAGGCAGAATTGTAGACAAAGTCTTGAAATTGTGAAATTTTTTTCACAGAATTGTGAGTTTCTATCTTAGATCTAGTGAGAAAAAAAGTCAGAATTGTGAGAAAAAAAATCTGAATTGTGAGATATAAACTCGCAATTGCAAGAAAAAGATCAGAATTGCAAGTTACAAACTTGCATTTGCGAGAAAAAAATCAGAACTGTGAGAAAAAAGTCAGAATTGTGAGATATAAACTCGCTTTTGTGAGAAAAAAGTCAGAATTGCGAGAAAAAAAAATTATTCAGTGACAAAAATTAAGGCCATATTGAGGTCCTATTAATTTTTTTCTCAAATTCAGTTTTTAATTATTTATTTATTAATTTAATTATTTATTAAAATATATATATATATATAAAAACTTGTGAATTTACATTTATCGGGCAAATAAATTCTGGTAAATATTTTTTTTATAATGTTTTAATAATAATTTTATTAGTAGTACTATCATTACATTAAGTCACATATTTCTGTCACGGCTTCTTAACCAAACTTTAAACCAAAGTTTTATTTTGACAGGTTACTGTGAGGACCTTTCTGTTTTCTACATACTGTGACCACAGTTTTTCTCAAAAGAAAAAAAAATACAATTTAAATACTTTCTATTCTCAAACGGTCGTCTTGCCTTGCTCTGCTTGAACTCTGTGTATTCTGACTCAAGACAGTTAGGGTATGTCGAAAAACTACAATTGTATTTTCTCCCTCAACTTCAAAAATCATTTCAAAATCATCCTACGTCGCTGCAAAAGTATCAACCCAGTCTTTGCAAAGTGAACATGCAAAGAAGATCAAACACCCTCAACAAAAAAGGTAAAACAGTGATATAGGACAATTCTGAAGTTGAGGGAGAACATGAGAAATTTTCCGACGTACCCTAACTGTCATGAACCAGAACAAAAACAATTTAGGCAGATCAAGACAAGACGAGCGTTTGACAACAAAAAGTACAGAAATTGTATTATTTTTATGAAAATAACCAATCGTTTCGCTAGATAAGACCCTTCTTTCTCGGCTGGGATCGTTTACAACCACATTTGGGATCGTTTGAAGCCGCATTTTGGAAGTTCAAAATCGGGGCACCATATCAGTCCATTATATGGAGAAAAATCCTGAAATGTTTTCCTCAAAAAACATAATTTCTTTACGGCTGAAGAAAGAAAGACATGAACATCTTGGATGACAAGGGGTGAGTACATTATCTGTCAATTTTTGTTCTGGAAGTGGACTTTTTGATTCATTCATCCAAAACTTGGCAAATTCCATGACATTTTACAGTAAATTCCATTTTTATGACTGGATTCCGTGTTTTCCGCATCGGGCCCTAGTGATGTCATCTGAAAAGAAAATTAATTTCAGCACATATTGCAAAGATGATTCCCGCACAGCAACCTACGTTAAAAAAAGCAAACGGTGTCCGTTTTGATTTCATGTGATTACAAGTTGTAAATAACCAAGACTATTCCCTTAATTACACACCTGAACTCAAGTACAACATCAGCAGTCTAACAGTAAAGGATCCGGGAGTCTAAGCGCAAGCCAGGGCTCTTTCAGCGGTGCGCAAAGCACTTAACCCCACGACGCTCTGCGGGGACCATCAGTGCAATTAGTGCACTGTAAGTCCCTGCAGATGAAAAGCGTCTGCTCAGCGGCGGCTGTAATGAGCATGGGATTTTTTTCACACTTTGTGTTTGACATTTTTGATGCGCCGTGTACAATCGAGCAGCCTTGAATCGCTGTTTGTGCTGTACAAACAATAGAAGCTTCCAAGCTGAAATGAGAATGCATACAGAGCGTCTAGGCCGTAAGTGCGCAGAAAATCCTTTGGATATAATGTGCATGTTTGTCGGACTGAGTCTCCTCATGTGTACGTGTTGGGGAAAATTGCTTTCGAAGTTGTGATTGCATGTACAAAGACACGTGTGAAGTGCTTCCTTTCAATTTGTGTGTGTGTGCGCGTGTATGCTCTTTAAGCTGTAATTGCGTCTGTGGAGTTGCGCTCCATCCCCGGGTGATTTATGGCTCATGCCAGCACAGAGCTAACAAGGGCAATAAATTCCCTCACTTGCCAGTGCTACTGCAAAATGTGTCTGCATTGAGTGTGTGTGTCTATGTGCACGCATCTACAAACATGCAATCATGCGGCGTATAACATGCAAACTGCCTCTATGTTCTTGCACTTCCTGCAGAGTCTCCGTTTTGTCCTCATTCTTTCCATCAAATCTATACAGGCACACAACAGCTGTATGCAAACAGTCGGATAGACTCCTCATTGGAAAAGTGACAGGTGAGTGACACAAAGTGCATGACCTTTGACCCCTGGGTTTGGTCACTTCGTGTGTGAGCATGCAAATGGATCAGACATTTATTTATATGTGTGTGCTTATATAAAATGGAGAATCAGTGAAAGAGAAAAGGTTAAGAGGAAAACAAAGAAGTATGCGCAGATCATTTACGGTTGCAACCATAGAAACAGGCTATCAGGAATCCTTTAAACGTAAATGTTTGATGCCAAACAGTCAAGTCTTGACTTACACAGCGTGTAATTTCTGCAGCATCAAAGAGAATTGGAAAAACAAGGGTTTCAAACAGGTTTCAAACCCATCTTTCATTGTTAAAACAGACAGTGCAATCCCACTGAGGATATGCACACTTGAAGTCAGGATTCAAAAACCACAATATTAATTAACAGGAATAAAACTGTTATATAAAATTGTATATATATATAGTACCAGTGAAAAGATTTTTTATATTTTTTAAAGAAGCCTCTTTTGCTCACCAATCCTGCATTTATTTGATCCAAAGTACAGCAAAAACAGTACAGTTTTAAAATGTGTTTACTATTTAAATGAACTGCTTTCTATTTGAATATATTCTAAAATGTAATTTATTCCTATGATTTATAGCTGAATGTTTAGTATCATTACTCACATGATCCTTCAGAAATCATTCTAATATTCTGATTTTGGAGCTCAAAAAACATGTATTATTATTATTATTATTTCAAACTGATTTAAATATTGATAATAATAATGATTTCTGAAGGATCATGTGACACTGAAGACTGGAGTAATGATGCTGAAAATTCAGCTTTGAAATCAAAGGAAAAATTACATTTTAAAATATATTAAAATAGAAACCATTCATTTTAAATAGTAAAAATATTTCAAAATTTTACTGTTTTTGCTGTACTTTGGATCACATAAATGTAGGCTTGGTGAGCAGAAGAGACTTTAAAAAAACATTAAAAATCAAAACTGTTCAAAAACTTTTGACTGGTAGTATATATATTTTATAAATATTAACTATTATTTTTATATGTGACCCTGGACCACAAAATATATATTTTGTAGCAGTAGCCAAAAATACATAATCTTTTAAGCCAAAAATCAGTAGCATATTAAGTAAAGATCATGTTCCATGAAGATATTTTGTATATTTTTCCTACTGTAAATATATCAAAACTTAATTTTTGATTAGTAATATGCATTAAGAACTTAAGACAACTTTAAAGAGGATTTGCTCAATATTTTTATTTTTTTGAACCCTCAAATTCCATATATTCAAATAGTTGAATCTCAGCCAAATTTTGTCCTATCCTATCCTAATTTCAATCTCAATTTTTTTGTGGTCCAAGGTCACATATTACTATTACTATGTAATAATATTAATAATATAAGAATACTCATGCCTCATATAGGTTGTTCTGCACTGAAAAATGCAGATCTCAGAGTTTATTTAGACGACCTGCTTCATTAACTAAAGTGCATGAAATGACTGCACAAACTAATAAAGAAAATATATATAAAAAATATATTAAACATTCAAAACCTTGAGACAAGTAAGAATGTTGAGAAAGCTATTGTTGGGAAGCCCAGTGCTTCTAAGTCAAATGCAAATTAGCTGAATTTTGCCTCAAAATGCCTCACACCTCAGAATCACAACCTAGAATGACACCTGCAACATCTACACCTTTTAAAAAAAAGCCCAAGACAGGTGTGATATTCTCAAAGACGGAAAGTCGACTCCTGACAGACACTGATCCACCTGCTGCCAGGACACAAATCTCACAAAACCACATTTTTAAACCACTCTTACCACAGTATTGAAGCACAGAGCTGGAAATGCTTTGCTTTGTTGCTGTCAGAGAGTTGTAGCAGAGTTTAAAAAGTAGAAGGTGACTGTTCTGCACCAGTGTGTGTGATTCATGGCCTTTAAAGGCCACGGCGAACCCTCTCGTTTCAGTCTTGAAAGAAATAGACAGATATTCATGGTTTCCCCTCCTTTTTTGTCCTGATTCCCTCATTCCAGGGAGAGGTGAAAGACCACGGGAGATCTGAGGGTCGTTTTGAAACCTCCAGATCATTTTCAGGCAGCTTGCAGGTGAGTAGACACACAAACACACACACACACACACACACTCTTCTGGCCTTTGAACCCCAAACTCTTTCATCCAATCTTGTTTGCTTTTTCCCCTCAGTCTCTCGATTTACACTGTGTTACAAGTCTTGTCTACTGTACACAGTTTCAACTACACGGATATAAACACACTCACTATCATACACATTCCTACCTAGTGCTGAGTAAATAACTTTAAAATTGTAGTCGATTACCAATTACTTTTTGATTACTTTTGATCTAACTTGTAAGAAAATATTTTCCATTCTTTGCTATCAACATCATGAAGTTCATTAAACATTACATCACACCAGGGTTTCCCAAACTGTGGTTCCTGAAGGAGCTGCAGGGGGTTTGTGAGGTGATGAAAAGCTAATAATTAATTAAATCCTACAAAAGTCAAATTAAACTAATTGTGTGGCCTATCCATTTTCTGAGTAACTGTAGTCACCTGACTAGTGTCTGGTGTGCGGCGGAGTTCCATAAAAATCTCTGTAAGACTTGTACATAAGAGGTAGGTTTTTTTTTGTTAGAAAGGAAAATTTAAGGATTAGGACAAATTTCTGAATAATTTTATGAATAATTTACTGCCATTGTGTAGATACGCAATCATGTAATCTATAAAAAGTAACAGTAATCTAATTATGAGCACTTTAAAATGCAGTATAATCTAATTAAAAGTACACTACCAATCAAAAGATTATTTTTATTGTTTTCAAAGAAGTCTCTTCCAGTCACCAAGCCTGCATTTATTTGATCTAAAGTACAGCAAAAGCAGTAATATTGTGAAATATTTTTATTATTTAAAATAACTGCTTTCTATTTTTAAATATATTTTAAAATGTAATTTATTCCTGTGATCAAAGCTAAATTTTCAGCATCATTACTCCAGTCTTCAGTGTTACATGATTCTTTAGAAATCATTCTGATATGCTGATTTGTTGTTCAAGAAACATTTTTTCTAATTATTATTACTATTGTCAATATTTAAAACGGGTACATTTTTTTCAGGATTATTTGATGAATAGAAAGATCCAAAGATCAGCATTTATCTGAAATAAAAATTGCAGGATTATAGAAATTAATACTTTTATTTAGCAAGGATGCTTTAAAAGTGATGATAAAGACATTTATAATGTTACAAAAGATTTTTAACTCAGATAAATGCTGTTATTCTGAACTTACTGTTCATTAAAGAAACCTGAAAAAATTCTACTCAGCTGTTTTCAACATAATAATAATGATATAGGTTTTTTTCAGCAGTAAATATTAGAATGATTTCTGAAGGATCATGTGACTATAGTAATGATGCTAAAAATGCAGTGAAATCACAGGAATAAATTACATTTTAAAATATATTCAAGAAGAAAACAGTTATTTTAAATAGTAAAAATATTTCAAAATTGTACTGTTTTTGCTGTGCTTTGGACCAAATAATTGCAGGCTTGGTGAGCAGAAGAGACTTCTTTAAAAAAAACATTTAAAATCTTACTGTTCAAAAAATTTTGACCAGTAGTGTACTTCATTTTTGTAATCTGGTTATTTAATCCAGATTATATGTAATCAGTTACTACCCAGCACTGCCCTTATAAAACACCTCGTGCTGGTCCAAGCTGGACATAAGCTGGTGCTTGGTGGTAGACCATCTTGGATCAGAAACAAACCAGATCAAAGTGGTCAGGATGGCTTTTAGATCATGGTGACTGATCAATCATCTTGAACCAGCTTGGACCTACTAGAAATAAGCTTGCAAAACATAGCTACTATCTTAAAGCTGGATTTTCCAACAGGAGCACTTATTTTATGCTACATACTTCTTTTTCACAGTTTATTGTACCTCTGCCACCTTACAGGCTGACGGATATCACATACACACACATTTTCCACACACACTTCATCTTGCACTGTGTATTTCTTGGTGTTATAGACTTCAAAAAATGTGAGTGGTATTTGCCTTTGTAAAAATAGCTAGGGCGTTGTAGTTTAATGCCAGGATGTTGCTATGTGGTTGACTGGTTTTTAACATGTTGCTATGTGGTCGATAGATGGGATTTTTTCCCCAAGTATATTTCTTGCAGGTAAAAAAAATCAAGTGACATACTGAAGTTAAACACTTACGGTTAGGAGTTTGATCAAATCCCTAGCCCCAAGTGTGAGTAATAGTAACAAGTAATGCTTGCCTTCAGAAGCAACACTAATGAAAACCCCGGTTTTACTGACAGAAAACGCACTGTCAAGGGGAACGAGAAAATGACAGAGTGAGAGAAAAGGGGAGAGAAAAATACCGAAGGTTAAAGCTAAATGTGTGGGTCAGACAGAATGACATGACAACTGCAATAAATGTAAATAAAAGAGGTTTGTGTGGTAATTCAGTCCACCCGACAGAGGCTTAACACATAAATCAACCTCACACACACACACTTTTTGGCACATGCACACATTTCTTCACACAGAAATCATTATTTACAGATACAAACACATGTATCCACTTTGTTCAACAGAAAACTGGACAAAAACAAATGATCCCATCAAATCAGTGTATGTGAACTGAATGCAGTGCATGAAACATTAACCATAACACTATCAAAATTCCAATCGCACTTCAATCGCTCCCCCTCCATCTCAACTGTCAAAACTCGACCTAAATAAAATGTAGGCCAATTCAGTGTTTAACTGGCCTGAGGTGATAGACAAGCCACTGAAGCCTATTCACTCTTCATTTATGTGTCCCAGGAAGTCACTGTGAGTGACATATAAGTAAGGGTTTTATTTTTTTCTTTTCTGCATTACAGGTGCTACCTGCAGTATATTAAGCTCTATTCAATATCTAGTGATTACACCAAGCTAAGTTAGCTACTTAAAGTGAACCCGGGGTATTAAGACTTGAATGGTTTAATATAACGTAAATGATGTCTCTAAATATGCCGTGGAAAACCCATTAAAGATTTACGTTATTTTAAAAATCCACATTATTATATGCATATTTTGGACTATAGGGGGCGCGTTTATTTCGATGACGTGAAATGGTTGCACTCAGTGAGCTACTGATTCTCCCAGTTGCTATTTTTACCACAACACAACTCGGAAAATAAAATACTAATGCGATAACCACAACTACTGAAAGAGCTTACAGGTGGCGATAGATACAAGCGGAAGCTTAAACCAAATGCTGTACCAACAAGGAGTCTAAAAGATATCGAGTGAAATCCACCCTGAAAAACTCCTTCAGTGGCTGCGGCATCATGACAAGTGTCTGTATGTTTACATCCTGCCAGGATGGCATCTAGCGTTTCTTGTCTCTGCCATTTGTAAGCTCTTTCAGTAGCTGTGGTATACTAAAAACCTCAAAGGCATCAGTGATAAAGTGGAGAGAACAAAGATGTGTCTTTGGAAGTTTTAATCATCCACAGGCATCTTCCCATTCTTTTCTCCTCTTCTTATCACTAGGAAAGCAGTGAAGCCTTACAGTGCTTCTCTTGTTGCCCTTCGACTGGAAATTACAACCAAAAGCCACACAATGTGGCATCGTATCAGTAATTTATTTTCCGAGTTGTTTATTCCGAGTTTTGTTGCAGTAAAAACAGCAAGGGGTAGTGCCAGTAGCTCACAGACTGCAACCATTTCACATCTTCGAAACAATGGCGCCCTCCATAGTCCAAAATATGTATAAACAATGTGGATTCTTTAAATAACATGTCTTTCATGGGTTTTCAACTACATACTTCAGTAAGACACATCATTTACGTTATTAAGCCATGTAAGTCTTAATACCCAGGGTTTCCTTTAAAACACCACAATAGGGTGACTCAGAAAACCCCTGTGAGGAAAAAATGACCTTTAACTCAAATTTAATTAAAGACCGCAGCTAACCGTACAAGGAAGCCACAATATATTCAACAAAATTGCCAGCACTTTACAAGACATAATTGAACTTTTAATAAAATTCCTTCTGAAAAAACATTATCATCACATACCCGTTTCTTCGTCAATGGTGAATCTCCCAAGACCACTGCCATCACGTATGGAGTACTGCACCTCGCCATCCCTTCCCGTGTCATCATCTCTTGCTGAGACCTGGAGCACAGAAGTCCCGATCCGAACACTTTCCTTTACTGATCCATTCATGGCGAAGCTCGAGAAATATGGTGCATAGAGGTTCTCGTTAACATCTACCACCTCCAGTTCAACAAAGCTAACAGACAAGAGTGACACAGGTCGGCCTTTGTCTTTTGCTCGAACTGTTAGGTTGAAGAACTGTTGAGTTTCGTAATCCAGCTCCTTTGTAAGACGAATGGCACCGCTAGTCTTATCAACCTCAAAACGGCCATCATAGTCATTGGCGAGCGAGTATCGCACCTGCCCTCCAAGTCCAAGATCAGGGTCTTGCGTATCCAGCCAGGCAATGACCGTACCCACTGGGAGGTCTTCTAGTGCACGGGCGTTGACAACACTTGGAATAAAGGCAGGTGGACAATCGTTAACATCCTCGAGTGAGATTTTAAGAGTGGTTACAGAAAACTGTTGAGCCGCTCGCTCTGCTCGATCTCGCGCTTCCACTTTTAATATGAAGGACGGAACAAACTCACGGTCCAGTTGACCTGCAACATACACAATTCCACTGGAGCTGTTAATGCCAAACTGTGACGTGCTGGTGAGTAGGGAATACTGGATCTCGCCATTGAGACCTTGATCTTTGTCAGTAGCTTCCACTTGGATGACTTCAGTACCAATAGGAGTGTTTTCCGGAATGCGGGCCTGGTAGCCACTGTCTTGAAGAAACTGAGGTGCATTGTCATTTGCATCTGCTATGTAAACTGTAAGAAGTCTCCAGGAGGATCTTTGCGGTTGGCCTAAATCGTAGAGTGTGATGTTTAGAAGATAACGATCTGTCCTCTCACGGTCTAAAGGAAGGAAGATGCTTATTACGCCGTTCAGAATTCCAATAGTAAAACAACTGTCTGTGTTGCCATCGGCAATGACGTATAAGAGTTGTCCATTGAACCCAGTGTCTCCATCAAAGGCTTTTACCTGAAACACACTCGTGCCAACTTGTACATCCTCACGCACAGTGATGTCAGTTGGGAAGGATTTGTCAAATTGAGGCATTTGGCGGTTCACAGAAAACAGGTCAATAAAGCCTTCCTCTATTTTGGGTTTACTGCTAGCTTTGGCTTTCTTCAGAAGTTTCTCAGCTAGTCGCTGAGCTACTCTGGTTTCAGTACAGCTAAAGCTCTTGGGCGGGGACTTCCCTTGCACTACGGATATGTTCACAAACATAGGATCGGAAAAGTGTTCCCCATCTGTTGCAGTAATTTTTAGACTGAATGAGTTTTTGGGTGCTGCGGTGTTTAGGGAGTGATGTAAGGTCATGACACCAGAATCGGGATTTAAGTCAAAGTACCCTCGCTCATTACCTGAGAGGATCTTATATTTGACTAGCTCTAGCTCATCAATGTCTATGGCTGACATTGTGGCGATAACCTCACCTACCGGAAGCTCTCGAGAGATCACGCCAACACAGGCCACTTTCTCAAACAGGGGTTTGTTATCGTTAACGTTCTCTAGGTGCACAGTGACGTTGACTTCGCTCTCGCGCCTATAAGGGGAACCCCAATCCGAAGCACGAACCACAAAACTAAAACTCTCTACAGATGATTCAAAGTCGAGCTCCTGTGTTGTCGTGACTGCTCCGGTGAACTGTTGCACGCTAAAGGGCAATGGTGTCAAGCTAGCCATGCTATATGTGATGTACCCATTTTCTCCATGGTCACCATCAGAAGCAGTCACCACAACAACAGTAGTACCTACAGCTACACTTTCATTGATAAATACCACATAAGACTGCTGAGCAAATGTCGGCGCATTGTCATTGGCATCCTCAAGAATGACTCTAACCTTGACCCTAAGGTCACTGTCCACTTCTAACACCTCAAGCTCAAATACTTCCTGCTTGAGTTGGGTGAGCCAACGTGCCGTGCTGATGATGCCCGTCATGGTGTTGATACTGAAGAAGGCTGAATCAGCAGACGGGGTCAAGATGTACTCTGCATCATCTGGCTCTGGCTGGAGTTTCACAGCCTCCACAACAGTTCCAGGAGGGGCAACTTCACTCAAGAGGACCTCGTATTCGACCTTCTGAAATGTGACTTCCGTCAGGGCTGGTCGTGACAGTCGTAAACTCACTGTGTGCACAGCAGAGAACTTCTGAGGCGTTCCACGATCCCGAGCCTGCAAGCTGAGGTTTAATCCAAATGGATAGCTGTCCCAGTCGAACTGCTCTGTTGCACGAAGGACAAACTCGTTTGATCCCTTTTGACTGACTTCCTCATCCACCATTTCTTCACGTGGCAGCTCTGTCCTTTCAATGCTGAAGAGCTCAAGAAGGTCCCCAGCAACAATGCTCACCGTTTCAATCTCTCCATTCGCGCCTTCATCAAGATCCTCTACGGTGACTACAGCTACAACAGGGGACTTCTCAGTCCATACAGGTGCTAATGTAACAATACTCAACGTGGGCACATGCTCATTAATCCGTTCTACATGAACAAACAGTTTGGCTGTACTGCTTACTCCATTGTTCCCGTAGAGCTTCATTCCCCGGTCCACTGCCTGGATCTCAAGATCATAGCGACTTTGAGTGTCAACATCTAACTTCCCACTAAGAGAAACAACTCCGCTAGTCGGGTGCACAGCGAACAGCTCCATTCGCTCCTTGAAAAAGTAATAGAACTCTCCATTCGATCCTATGTCGGCATCCGTGGCAGTGACCTGAGCTATGCTGGTGCGTAGGGGTGTGCTTTCCGCAATAGTAACTGAATATGTGGTAGGGGAGAAAAGGGGTCGAAGGTCATTCATATCCAACACCTGCACACTAACTTTAGTCCAGGCCTCTAGTGTATCCCCCTTAATGGAAGCTTTCACTGTCAACAAGTAGTTGTCCTGAACCTCACGGTTCAAGATGGCAGCATTCCCCCCTTTGGTTCGTATCCGCAGGAAGCAGAAATCGCCCAGAGTGTACTCCTCGGCTTTGAAGAATCCTTCCTCATCTCCGGAGGTGATGCGGTACCTCACCTCCCAAGAGTGATGTTGGAGAGGGACGCCCATGCGCACCTGGCTGGCGGCGTAGGTGCGGGCGGCAGAGTTCTCGTAGACCGACGCATGGTACAATGGTTGAGTAAACTGTAGGCGGGACCTTTCACCTTGGCAGTGGCCTGGAGGCGGAGAGAAGAACAGCAAGAGGGCCAATTGTAGGAGAATGGCCCATATGCCTTCCCAAAGGGCCATGCTCACTGCCATCCCATCACCAAACCCATCCTGCAGACAGGGAAAAAAAGAAAGAGAGAAAGAGGTTAGGCATAACAGATGACATGACAGTACACAGCCTGACCTTTCACATCTAAAGCACATAGGTCACTAGCGGTCAGTCAAAAAGATCAAACACAGGCAGAGGAAATCGAGTACTGAAGAAGGGCTGGTAGCCAGGCAACCGCAAGCCGAATGACATCACTATCCAAGTCTCAAAATGGACAGTGACACACAATTATACACTACAGAAAAACCAGGAGGATGCAATTCAGGAAAATTCACTTACACACACACTCTACACAGAAGAAAAACAGCAGGAGAATGCAAGTCAGGAACAAAATAATTATAGAGAACGAAAGATCAAAAATACAACCCGTGAAAACTAAGACACACACACACACATTCATTATATGACATGGTTTTAAAAAAGCTCTTGAGAAAGGACAAAATGTTGTGGATTCAGCAATATACTGGTTATGATAAAGTGCTGCTGGAGAGGAAGTCTGCGAATGTGGGTTTACTTGGAGAACAAAATTGTCCCCAGAAGTTGAATCTGACAAAGCCTTTGGGGACCCAAATTGGAAAAAATGATTCATAAATGCAGCAAATTACTTTTAATTCTAAAAATGCTAACGTTTTCGTTCAGTTTGGAAGTTATAATTAGGTTTATACAAAAACAATAGCAGTCTAAGGTATGTCCTCAATTTGTTTTGTTTGTGAGTTCATGCTTGCAAGTAAGGCATTTTGCATGTGTGTAAATGTGTGTGTGTGTTGGTATGGTACATCAACTCTTGTTTTAGACACTGATTGTTTTGTGTGTGCCCTGCGGGATGGTTAGGATGTGTTCCAGTCCGCAAAAATGCAATGCTGACCTTACCATGCACACACACACTGTCCAACTTTTGCCCACACATGCATACACAAAATATACACACACAGAACCGAGTTGCTGTGGTCAGCCCACACATGACTCAGCACACACATACACACACACACATCCCCGTCCACCTCTAATGATATCCTACAGCACACTCACCAACTCGGTCTCGCAAATTGGAAAAGGCACACACACACAGAACTCAAAATGCAGAGATCAGCTTATTTTATTTCTCTGGGTCTGTTTCTCTCTCCGTCACACTCTTGTTCTCTCTCTTTGTGTCCACATACACTGACAGACAGTCTGTCAGATTAAAACCAGCAGGCATTTTGGAGCAGTCAAGGTTCAGTACGCAAACAGCGTCTTGTCTCCCCTAAAGCCTTGTTTAGACTGACCAAATCTCCGGCTCAGCTGGCCAGAGACTTTACACAACACAATAAAAACGCATATCATGAGGCCAACACAAACACCACAGCACATAAACGGATACACACTATCAAAACTACCCAGTTGAAAAAAATATATTCAAACATTTCCTGAATGTTCCATTTTGGTTATTGGTATGTTAAAATGTCCATTATATAGCAAGTTCAAATAAGGCTTTTGCAGTTGAACCAAACGTTGTGGGAACTTGAATCAAACACAATTAGCATCTTTAGGCTTTGATTAACAATATATATATTTTAAATTGCACAACCTTTAAATAAGGTTAGCCAACATTCAAAGTGCACACTATTGATCATACCAACTCCCATAGTAGTACACACAGACACACACTAATTAACTACAAAAACAAAATATTATCAATAAAAAGCCATTATCCACATTAGCACACAACATTATCAATACATACAGCCATTATGACAAGCCACTGTCAATACAGTTGCACACTAAAATAACTACATGACACATATTTCCCTGTCACAAGTCACGCAAACATTAACAAAACTCATGTACTACTAATTAGGAAACATGAATTAACTTGGCATCCCTTGTTCGGCTCATTCACATACAAACACATACTCTAAATAAAAACTGCATCGAAAAAAAAAAAACACGCTTTGTTTTCTTTTCTAATGGAAAGTGTTTGTGTGCGTGTTTATCTGCTGATATTTTGTTATCTGAAAAACGCATTATAATCTATTCTCTGACAGCTCCGCGTTTAAGAAAAGCCACAGCGCTCCGTTGCATCTGAATGCGTGTGCGTTGCGTTATGACCAATCCAATATTCTGAGAAACAGAGAGGAAGTGATGTAGAACAAAGCGCATTTCCATAACAGAGAGAATTCTAAATGACAAGTGTGTGCGTGAGATGTTCTGATATCCATAGGCCACGGCGTGATCCTTTCACTTCAGTTTCACGTTTAAGAAAAGCCGGACTGACGCATTTCTTAGAAATGTCTGTATATGTATTAGTGCTGTCACAATACCAACATTTCAGTAGCTGATACTCAATGCCAGAGAAATTTTATGCTGGAGAGAAAAGCTTTTAATCAATTAGAAATGACCTACAGTCAACCCTTACGCAAAGTAACTATGGCTATATTATAATAAAAGTGTAGTAATCATGTTTTTTTTTTTTTGGCAGACTGATTACAATTTGCATAACTACAGTTTTGCTACAGATACCATGGTTAAACTATGGTTAGTGTAGCAAAACCATGATGAATTTGTGGATTTGTGGTTACCATGTTTAACTACAATAACCATGTTTTTGAGTTTATTTGTGGTAAAACAACGGTTAATTTTTTTATGTTAATTAATGTTACACATAAGGCCCTAACGTAGACAGAATTGTGGAATCCAGTCACAAAAATTGAATTTACTGTATAGCACAGAATGCCACGGAATTTGCCAAATTATTGGATGGATAAATCAAAAGTAGGTCAGTACATTTAAAATACGATATGGACTACCGTTTATGAACATTAAGCTGCAAAAATACTATTTAAATGTGAATCCTGCATGTTTTGCATGTCTCTGTGTGAATGAATGGCGCAAATGCATGGTTTTATTTACTACACACATACTGATGCACGGGTGACATCGCTCACGATGTTTTCAGCCTCTGCCACCTCAATAAGTACATACATGAACACATGAAGAGAATCTCTAGAACTGATCCGAGAGTCACGTCATGAGCATTTTACAATTTCTTAAAAAAAAAAAAAAAAAAAACTAAAGTCACATCACATACCAACTGAATTCCAGTTTAACTTGAAGAAACTCAATGAAATATATGAATTAATGTAATGACAGTATTACTACTAGTAACAGAATTCCTATTAAAAGATTACATTATTTTTAAAGCAATATTTACCAGAATTATTTCCCATAATTTATCTAGCAGAAAAATGTAAATACACAACAGTTTTTCTAAAATAAAAAAAATTGAATAATAATAATTAGATAGATAAATTCAATAAATAATCAATTAAGTAGAGATGCTTTGGATTATTAAAAATGATTGAATCCATTAAAACAGAATATAGAAAATTAATGAAAAACAGTATTTGGCAAAAGTAAAAGAAAACATTTCATAGGGCCTTAAACATTTATAAACTGCTATTCAATACTGCAAGTTTTATGATTTTAAGTCGACATGCTTTTGAATTAATAAAATTTAATTAAACCAAGAGTCTAGAAAAATTTAAACGGAAAATTCAAAAGGAATTTGGGAAAAAATAAAACAGGTTTCACAGGGCCCCACTTATATTACATAAACAGCCAAATTAAACATAATTTTTTTTTAGCTCAAAAGCTAACCATACTAGCTTAACATTTACCATGCTATCCTAGTATACAGTAATCAACATTTGAAGTGGATCAAAAAAGTTAAATCAAAGTTTTCCTAAGACAAGAATGGGTATTTGTTTTGGTTTTAGGACAACTTTTATGAAAGGTTTTGATCCACATAGCAATTCTGTCAGTATTACATTTTTCATCAACGTATACAAAAATTGTTCAATTACAATTCATGTTTACATGTATTAGTATTGCATTTGAACAGGCAACAAAATTGCCACCTATTGGGGTCCAAAAAGACATGAAATACTTATTACTTGTCTCTTATTAAATGGCCCAGTCAGTTTCTGCATGAAGGTACAGGAACTGGTTTCACACAGGCCTCGAAGGCACCATAACGTCACGTCTAATGATCCAGAACAAATTCAAGTAAGCTTTAGACATAACCAAGTGAATATTTTATGGCTACAATGCTAGTTTCTCAGTAAAAATGCAATCACAAGTTGGACATTTATTCAGACAAATTTACTTCCTCCCAACAACTCCATCATTTTTATTCTTAAAACAAGGATATAAGTCATCACAAACTGACCAGATCAAGGCATTTTTATAACTTTTACTCTTAGAAAGCACTCGGGGACTAACAACACTGCAGAGAGACTGTTTAAATGAGATATATTTTTAATTTAGCATCAACTTTGTTTCTAAGTACTGGTGTTTTTGACATCCCTAGTGACATTACTGTTTTTTTCCTGCTATTGCTTGTGTTTTTTCATCTGTGTGACAGCAAATCCAATATTCAGAGTGTCGCATAGAGGAAGTGAGGGAGAACAAATGGCCATTTCCATAACAGAAGAGTTCTGATAGACCGTGTGTGCGTGTGTGCGGTTGTTTTGGTGTCATTAATTGAAGCGGGATCTTTATTGCTGCTGGCACTGGTTTCTGTAAGCGTCCTGTCAGTCTGAGCCAACGACCTCCGAACACGCACAAATACACACACATACTCTGGCTTTCTTCACACATGCTGCGGCTAAACGGACGGCGCTAACAAGCGCGGTGTGTGCGAGTGAGTTTGAGGGGACGTTTGTGATTTGGTAGTCCCTCATGCAATCATGCGACCCGCAGAAGCAGAGCAAAAGCCCTCGGAGAAAAAGTAAGCGGGAGAGAAGGACAGTGAGTTCAAAGCTACCAGTGGAGAGTGCATGTATTATGCATAAGACAAAGAAAGGCAGAACAAGTATGCGAGAGAGAAAACTTGTGTGATTCCCTCTTTTCACGTCCGGTCTGATATTGTCTCTTTGAAGGGGGAAACATCAAATTCTCCAAAACTGTTCACCAAGGTTAAAATTAAATTTCATATTTGAAATCTGACAAAAACTGCCTCATAAATATTGTTCCTTATGCTCCAATAGCGTTAAAAAAGCTTATTTTTCAGGCTAGGTCAGCCAGTGCGCATGCGCAGTACTGAGCGCACGTCTCAGAACGCTCAACGATTGGCTCTTTCATTAACAAGGCGGGGCTTCGCGGCCATAATGAGCGTTGCATCTTTCTCCATTCAAAACTATACGACTGACAAGTCTTGAATATTCTATAGTCTTTGGTTCAGTCTCCACTGCACTATATTTCTTGATATACGCATATATGGGTTTTATCACAAGAATAACTGGTAACATGGTACTCCATGATGCATTTGTTTGCCCAATGAAATCCATTGCCTTTCCAGTTAGTTGTGACTGCAGAACACATTCACTGTGGCTATGAATCATAATGAATCAATAATGAATCAATATAAATAATGACTCATTCATGAGTTGAATGACTCATTGAAAAGAACCAGTTTAAATGAATGACTCACTCACCTGTTGAGCATTGCGATGGCTTGCGACCAAATTTCCTTCCAACAAGAGCTGGACAATTAAATATTGTAATGCAGGAACGTAATGTCACTACAGAAACATCAATGATCTCTAATGACTTTTCAGACTTTATTTATTCTTCTGACTTTTAAAAGTGCCATTTTCTATCTGCATTTTCTCCAGTTCGAGTCCAAATCAAGACTGAGACAAGAAGAGGATCGGGTTCACATGCTCCAGAGTCCAAAACCATGAAAATATGGTCTTGGACTTGAACAAGAATTTCTTGAGTCCATAATAAGACCATATTTGCATGATTTTGGTCTTTTTATGGACTCTGGAGCATGTGGACTCAGTCTCGACCCGCTGGTCTTGATTCAAATAAACCATTCTCGACTACAGCACTGCATTATGGTCAGCATTTCACACTACAAACTACAAATTCTCAGTGTATGAACTGAACAACCTTCAAACGTGTTCTTCAATTTGCTCCGAGACTCCTTACAAATTTTCCCCACACACACAACCTCCGTAATCACCATGTTTCTCTTCAGTTCAGCTTTCTTCAGGACATCACTGGACCAATTTGCAGTCTCATAAAAAGGCCCTGCTATCTAGTATAAAACAATTAGAGAAAGAGCGACAATCGTTCCTGGTTGTACATTGTCGCCTATACAAAAAAAATTACGTCCCTCGTTCCAGCTTGAATGAACTGCCATACGAATACATGAGTTTTATAACAGAGGAGATATACAAAACGTGACGCTTACCGTCCTTCCTCACAATCTGTCCAATTCAAGTTTTTCCTTTCAAAATAACCCTTTTAAACAATGTTCTTTGTATTTCATTTCTAACTTGTGGTAAAGTTCTTTGTTTAAGCCCATTTGGACTTACTTTCCCAAGACTTTTCCTCAGTATTGCACAATCTGGAAAAATTATATTTTATTTTTTTATGCTAGTACACTGGCTGGTTTAGGTCTGTAAAGGATAAATATGACAACAAAGCCGCTAGTAGGTGTCGGCAAGTCCCTGTCTTAATGAGTGAGTGATTCATTGGATCATTCATTCAAACGATTCATTGAAAACGGCTGATTCGTTTAGAAACGAATCAAGTGGTTATCTGTGTATACATCCTAAATTATATGTGATAGTAGTAATTTTTAATACTATTTAGGGCAGATGGGGTGGATAGTATGCACACTGGGATGCAGGGGCTGTCTTTATGAATGGATTATTAAATCACTGACTCGAAAGATTCGTTCAAAAAAAAATTCATTTAGGAACGAAACACCACAGTTGCTCGAGACGCACAAATGTTCTGATTCTTCTTCGTTTGGAACCATTTTCACTGATAAAACAGAAATAAATAGACAATATTGTCTAAAATTTAACTTCCTCAGTATGAACTTTTTTTTTTTTTTTTTAACTGTTTTATGAAATTAATCTCTTCCCACCTTGTTTTTCCGGTCAGAGCGGGCGCAGCTAACGTTATTTGTAAATATTTTGAATTTGGCTTCCGGTCTCATCGCAGCTGCAAAACGGTGTGTATTACCATATTATTTTATTGCATTTTCTTAATTATAATCACACTAGTTTGTAGTACAAAGAGTTTTACCGTTTACTACACGTTGTTATGCCTCTTCCTAGCGATAAATGAACCGGAAGTCTCGCTATAGGCTTACGGAGAATAAGCTGTATATGTAAACGATAAATATCGCACATCTCTACTTAGTTTTATAAATGTCTCAGCTTTATTTGTGAATTTTACAAGCAATATAAAACAACTTCCTTTACAAATACAGTCTAAAATAGAGCAAGATGTACCAACATATTAAAATGAAACAGAAAGCATGATAGAAAAGGTTCACGCTGTCCGCTTTTGTTCTAAAGTTTCCAAAACGACATCGTCCCTGTCATCTGTATCTCTGTAGGAATAATAGGCTCAGTGTGAACCAAACCCTGCTGACTCGGAGGTGTGTATTCAAGCTCAAGGTTATATTAAACATCAATCAAGCCGAAGCATGCAGACACCACATTTCTGTGTTCTAGTCCAGCGGTTATGTGTGTCACAGACATGCCAGTCTTGGTTAGCATGTAAAGCACCCTCGGTCTTTTAATATTTTACTTTGTGCTTTCACGCCTCTGCGGCCACTATAACGTTAAAAGCAAGCCGTTCAGTCATTGACGCAAAAAAGCCTGTTTCAGATCAAAACACGCACTCAAACACACCCCCCGATGAAAAATGATTTCAGCCTACAAATCTGCACTTCACAGAAACAGGATTCCTGGTATAACTAGTAGCCTATTTATTAATGAGGAGGTGGAGGATTGGTAGATTAAAGTTTTAAGATCCTAGAAAATATGGAAACGTTATGTGAGCCATCATTCCCTATTGAGCTGTGGGTGAAAAAGTTGTACTAATGAAATGAAAGTTTTTTTAAGCTCGGTTGGTTGGAAACAGTGCAGACATAGATGCACTCTGGGAGTTGTTATAGATAAAAATGCGAAGTGCAGCTGGTGCTATATTGTTGTTAGGGTTGAGTTACAGTATGCTGAAGTACAGTGTAATGTTGATACCAGTGCTGTGATTGTTTTTAAAGTTGTTTGTTGAGTTTAGGAGCAGCTACTAAAATAAATACTTAAAATCTTTCGCATTAAAAATAAAATAATAATTATAATAACAACAATAATAAATTACTTTTAAAATATATGCACATACTTAAAATATATTTCTATAAATTATAAAAAAGAAAAAAAACAAATGATAAAAAGTAACAAACAAACAATAAAGAAATAAATAGAAATGAAATTGTATAACATAAAATATATATATAACATTAAAAATAAGACAATATTAACATTAAAACAAGAACAAAATATTAAATAAAATTAAAAGTTAAAACAAAGTATTACATAAAATTACAAAATAAATACAACAGTAATAATAAGCATTAAAAAAGAAGTAAAATAAAAATTAAGCAATAAAAAAGCAAAATAAGAAATAGAGAAATAAAATGTTTAAAATTAAAAATACAATATAAAAATAAGATAATATAAGCATTATTAAAAATTAAAACAAAACACGGAATATTAAATTAAATACAACATTAAATAATATAAGCAATAATAAAAACAAAATTTAAAAAAGAAAATGAAATCACACACACACACACACACACACACACACACACAAAGCAATAACAAAAAATAAATTAAATTAAAAATTAAATAATAAAACCAATAATAACAATGGAATAAAAATTAAGGATAAATAAAATTATATAAAATATAAAATAACATTAAAAATAAGACAATATTAACATTAATAAAATTTTAAATAAAATTAAGTTAAAATAAACAGTAAGAAAAACCAAAACACTAAAAACAAATAAAACATTACATAAAATATAAAACAAATAGAACAAAAATAAGATGACATAAGAATTAATAAGGAAATTAAATAAAATAAAGATCTAAGCAATAATAAAGTAAAATAAAAAATAGAGAAATAAAATGTTACATTAATAAATAAAAAATAAGATAATACAAGCATTATTAAAAATGAAAACAAAACACTGAATATTAAATTAAATAAAACATTAAATAGTATAAGCAGTAATAAAAAACAAAATAAAAAAGAAAATTAAATTACATTTTATATAGTCTAAAAATGAAATAATAAAGCAATATTAAAAACGAAATAAAAAACAGAGAAATAAAATGATTACATAAAAATACAAAATAATAAGATAACATAATACAACCATTAATTAAAAAATAAAAAAAATAAGTAATTCAAGTCAACCGATTATGTAACAATTGTGACAGGCCTATGTTGAGTTGATCTGAGCTTTGTTGTTTTGTGGACTCTGATGTGTTGTGAACAGTGAAGTTCTGTAGGATGTGATTAGATCTGTGTTGTTGTGAGCATAAATTTGAGATTCAGTCACAAAGACAGTCCTCTAAACACACACACACACAAACTGACACTATAAATCTCCGTCTTACACGTCTGTACATCTTTCCTCTCTAGTAGACAGCAAGTCCTTACACACTACCGCGGCTTTCACCTACACAAAAACCTCAGCGTGCCGCTGGAATAACAATACGTTCACTATCACACACTCGCACATAAACACACTTCACTTCTCCTGAGGTGAGACGACCTACTTCTCTCCTTTACAGCACTGAGGCGATTGAGAGAGAGAGACCTGACAGAGAATCTTCCTTCTGACCAGAAATCCTCAGAGACGTGATCCTGAGGCGGTCAGGAGAGTTAGTTCATCACACAAACACACACTCACACACACACACACGGGAGGAGAGCTCATATGCCGAACCCCCAGAGAGCACGTCAGTTCTGCTGTAATAGAAGAACAGAGTGAAAAGACAAAGATGAGAAAAAAAGAGCATAATATAAAAGACAGAGAGAGATCCTGAACAGCTGCCAGGATTCATCCAAACCGTCCCTTGCTGTCCCACCAATGGAGTGACCAGAGACAGTTGTGTTGCGCATTACTATGCTGGTCTGTTTTCTGTTCTACTGTGTATTCTATTATGCATCTCTATTGTGTTGTACTGTGTTGAGTTATTTTACAGCATTATGCGCATTACGTTATGCTGTCTTCTAATGTATTGTGTTCTGTTGTTGCTTTGTTATTGTTAAAAGTTTTCATTAATTGAAATAAAGCTGAAAATAAGACATAAATATTAGATGAAAAACCCAAATGAAACTTAAATCAAATCTAAAATTAGAAATGTTGCCTTTGCAACTAACTAAAATAAGTTTGTTGCTCAATTACAAAAAAGAAAAAACAGAATAGAAATATTTAAATAAAAATATATGTATTTTAAAAATATATATAAAAATGAAACTGAAAATATGACAATAAGTTATACTTAAAAAAATAATAGATAGATAGATAGATAGATACAACTTTATTGTCAAACTATTTAAGTCTAAAATTTATCTTGAAATTTAATAATACTATAATAGTATATAAATATTAAAAACACACTGCTATTGCGTTGTTCTGTTTTCAATTCTATTGTGTTGTACCGTATTGAGTTTTTCTATAGAATTTTGTTGTTCTGTTGATGCTTTGTCCTGTATCTCAAAAAAGCTTAAGTAAAATACTAAGTAAAATAAATTTGTTGCTAAATTACAAAAAAATTAATTACTGAAAAAATAGAAATAAATAGAATAGAAATATTTAAATAAAAATAGAAATATTAAAAAAAAACTAAAAATGACAAAAACATGTAACTTGTCAAATTACTAAGATTTAAAATAACATTAAAATAAAATAAGAGTGAATTAAAAAAATAATAAATATAATAGTATATAAATATGAAGAAAAACTGCTATTGCAATGTGCTTTGTTTTCCATAGTATTGTGCATTCTACAATTGTGTTGTACTGTATTAATTTGTTCTATAGAATTATGTATTGTGTTATGCTGTTTTATTATCAGATTGTGTTCTGTTGTTGCTTTGTCCAGTATCTCAAAACAGTTTTTATTAATTGATATCAAGCTAAAAAAAATAGTTTTCCTTTTTATTAGATGAAAACCCTAAAAAAACAAACAAATAAAAATTAAAAACAGTGCCTTTACTAACTGAAATAAAATGTTTAACTAAAATTTAAAATGAAAAAAAAAAAAAAAAAAAACTAAATACAAATGCCAATAAAAATGATAAAAGTACCAAAAACCGAAAACATAAAAATAAAGGCCAATTCAAAATATAAACTAATGCTATAATAGTATAAATAGCACTGAAATCACACTACTATTGCATTACGGTTTTATTTTTATTTTTTGTTGTGTTCTAATGTGGTTGCCTTACGTTTTGCGCTGTACTGTGAGAGACTGTGGCATTGGACAGTAGATAGTTTGAAGAAAAGAGTGAGAAGACGAAAGGGAACGAGGGAGCTGGCAAAGCAGGGAAGAAATGGTGTGATGAGAGAAAATGAGAGCACAGGAAGGATCAGAGCGTGATAATGAAAGAAAAAACGAGCGGGAGATGACCGAGAAAAAGTGAAAGAAAAAGGGAATGAGACCAGAGAAACCACAGAAGAGGGATCCAGAAAGAGAAAGCAGCAGTGTTTCTCATAGCGGGGGCAGTATTTCTTTTTAATTTGCCCTGCTGTAAAGAAATATTACAGAATATATTGCAGAAATCTCTCAGAGAGAGAGAGAGAGCAAGAGGGTTTGACTGCATAAGCACGCTCGAAGTCTCACTGGAGGAATTCTCCTTTTGTGTTTTTAATTGTGGTCACCAGAGGCCTCATTGGCTGTTATCACGGCTCTGCTTATTGGCTGACAAAACAGTGTTGTGATTTGATTGGCCCCCTGAGAGACCCCGGCAACAAACCACGCCTACTTTCCGTTAGGAGCTTGTTATTATGCAGAATCTTCACGCTGTGAGATCAAAGTTGGCCTGCACATAAATTCCCAAGCAAATTTACCTTTCACACTGTGTTTGTGTGCAGTATTTACATCTTATATGCATTTCATTAGCATTTGCCTTTCTGAGCGTTGCCTAAAATCAAGGATTTGCGTCTGGAAATTTGCCTAAAATGTGTCAGCGATATAATGAGGTTAAAAAAAGCAGACTGCAATTTTGGTAATTAATAACTGCAAGCTGTTCTGCTTTTTGACTTTCTCTCTACTTCCGCCTGTCAAATTATTCCAGTCTACTTCTTAAAGAAAACATTACTGTGGTGTAAAAATCCTTCAAAAAACATACTTAATATACAGCAGGTGTCGAACATTTGAGGGTGTCGCAGATGAAGAAAACACAATCAAGGACTGAAGTTGATTAATTGTCATTATCTACCGCAGAGAGAGAAAAAAGGAAGATAAAAAAAACAAGATAAAGAAAAACTTGTCAAGACAAACTTTAACTTCGCTTGAAGAATCCGGGTAGAAAGTTTGAAGAAGTCTTAATCTTGAAGTGTGACGGTTTTAAGGCCATGCAGTCCATCAGATAGAAAGAATGACGGAAGGAAAAAAAGACAGAACGAACAACAGAGAGATCAACAGATAGAATGATGGACAGAATGACAGAAAGATATAACAGAAATAACGACAGACGATATATCTAGCATTATGTCTGTCTGTTCTGTGTCTGTGTTCATATCTATCATTATGTCTGTCTATCGTTTTGTCTGTCATTATATTCATTGTCTCTATCATTATGTCTCTTGCCTGTCATTATATCTATCATTATTTATGTCTATTTACTGTTCTATGTATCATTCTATTGTTATCTCTGTCATTCTGTCTGTCATTTAATCTATTGTTATACAGTATCTGTCTTTCATTCTATATATCGTTCTATCGTTAACTGTCTGTTGTTCTGTCTGTCTGCCATTATATCATCATTCTGTCTGTCGTTTTGTCTATTTATCGTGCTATATATAATTCTATCGTTAACTGTCTGTCGTTCTGTCTGTATGCCGTTACTGTATATCCATCATTCTGTCTGTATGTCTATTTATTGTGTTATATATTGTTCTAGCGTTATCTAACTGTCTGCTGTTCTGTCTGCCGTTATATCTATCATTCTGTCTGTCGCTATGTCTGTCGTTTTGTCTATTTATTGTTATATATTGTTCTATCGTTATTTAACTGTCTGCCATTCTGTCTGTCTGCCATCATATCTTTCCATCATTCTGTTTGTTGCCATGTCTGTTGTTTTGTCTATTTATTGTGCTATATATCTTTCTGTTGTTATGTAACTGTCTGTTGTTGTGTCTGCTATTACATCTATTGTTATATCTGTCTGTTGCTGTCTATTTATTGTGCCATATTTTGTTCTATCGTTAACTGTCTGCCGTTCTGTCTGTCTGCCGTTATATAATTATTCTGTCTGTCGCTATGTCTGTCATTTTGTCTGTTTATCACGTCATATATTGTTCTATCGTTATTTAACTGTCTGTCGTTCTGTCTGTCTGTCATTATATCTTTCCATCATTCTGTCTGTCGCTATGTCAGTCGTTTTGTCTTTATTGTGCTATATAAATCATTCTATTGTTATCTGTCTGTTGTTGTGTCTGCCATTACATCTATTGTTACATCTGTCTGTCGTTATGTCTGTTTATCGTGCTATATATTGTTCTATCTTTTGTCTGTCACTACTGTATGTCTGTTGTTTTGTCTATTTACTGTTCTAAATATCATCCTATCATTAACTCTGTCGTTCTGTCTGCCATTCTGTCTATCTGCCATTATATCTATCTATCATTCTGTCTGTCGCTATGTCTGTTGTACTGTCTATTTATCGTGCTATATATATATATATAATCTGTCTCTCTATCATTCGTTTTGTCTATTTATCATGCTATATATCATTCTATCGTTATCTGTCTGTCTGTTATCTATCTATCATTCTGTCTGTCGCTGTCTGTCATTTTGTCTATTTATCATGCTATATATTTTTCTTTCGTTATATAACTGTCTGTCGTTCTGTCTGTCTGCTGTTATAGCCATCATTCTGTCTGTCGTATGTCTGTCATTTTTCCTATTGATTGTGCTATATATTGTTCTGTCGTTATCTGTCTGCCATTCTGTCTGTCTGGCGTTATATCTATCCATCATTCTGTCTGTCGCTATGTCTGTCGTATTGTCTATTTATCGTGCTATATATAATTTTATCGTTATCTAACAGTCTGTCGTTCTGTCTGATGTTATATCTAGCATTCTGACTGTAACTATGTCTGTCAATATGTCTATCTATCATGCTATATATCGGTCTATCATTATCTAACAGTCTGTCGTTCTGTCTGTCATTAAATCTGTCCACCATTCTGTCTGTAGTTATGTCTATTTATCATTGTTGTTCTGTTTGGCTGCCATTATATCTATTGTTATACCTGTCTGTCTTTATGTCTATTTATTGTGCTATATATATATATATATATATATATATATATATATATATATATATATATATATATATATATATATATATATATATATATACACACACAAGTTATATATTGCTATAATTATCTGTCATTCTCTCTTTCTGTAGCTATAACTATTGTTATATCTGTCTGCCATTTTATTAGTCTGTTGTTATATTTATCATTATGTCTGTCATTCTGCCTGTCTGTTATGTCTGTTATTTTATCTATTGTTCTTTCTGTCATTATATCTGTCAGTAACATATATAAATATTATGTCTGTCATTATATCTGTCGTTCTTTCTATCGTTATATCTGTCTGTCGATCTGTCTGTCTGCCATTATATATGTCATTACATATATTTCATTCTGTCTGTCATCGTCTATTTATCATTCTATATATCATTCCATTGTTATTGGTCTGTTGTTTTGTCTGTCTGTTGTTATATTCATCGTTATATCTATTATCTATCATTATGTCTGTTGTCTGTCATTCTGTCTGTCATTATCTATCATTAAAATAGTCCATGTGACATCAGTGGTTAAACTGCAATTTTATGAAGCTATGAGAATAGTTTTTGTGTGCAAAGAAAACAAATAACGACTTTATTCAACAATAATTTCTTCGACGTGCATTCACAGGAGTACCACAACGCATCCGTGTGGTGCTACTGAGGCTAGAGCCATCGCTCTGATGTAGAACCTGGATGCATTGAATCACTGATGTCACATGCACTATTTTAACAATGTCATTACTACCTTTCCGAGGCCTTGAACGTGTCAGTTGCATTGCTGTCTATGCAGGGTCAGACAGCAATGCAAGATTTAATCAAAAATCTTAATTTGTGTTTTAAAGATGAACGAAGGTCTTATGGGTTTGGAATGACGTGAGTAATTAATGACAGAATTTTAATTTTTGGGTCAACTATCCCCTTTGGCAAAAAATTTAAATATTCTACAGTCACTGAGCTACTTTACTTTAATGAATAACTGTTGTCATTGTTTTATAAACACAATAACCATTGGATACTTAGAAGTAGAGTGATTTTACCACAGTATAGGATGTTCTTATGCATTACATGACAATCTTATATAAACGCTTTCAAAAAACATTTCTGAAAAAGACTGTATTGATATTTTTTCATCTCAGAATCTATCATGTCTGATGCCCACGTACGTTTATAACGGCGTCTCATTATGAACGCACACAGAGACACAGAAGCTTCCCGTCCCAGTGCGCCATGGGAAATCTCAGCCCCCAGCGGATCGAATTCCACCTCCTTTTCCTCGCTTTCTTTCTTTCTTTAGTTCAATCTCTACTTCTCCCTGCTATCTGATCCTCCCTTTGTTACTACTGCTGCGAGCAACTGAAATTTCACACGCTTGTCAAATCACACTTATGCACTTCACACACACACGAACGCTTCATATAATGTCTTGAATAGACATGACTAAATACATTTATGCACTCAAGTTCTCTGATGTTTTATACACGCACAAATTAGCCATCGAAATCAGGACATTGCTTAGTCTAACTCAAAATAAACCAACTACAAATCCTAAACCTAAAAAAGAAAACTTTTAAAATATTATTCATCGTTTAATCGTTTTTCCAAATGAAGACATCTTCGAATGTCTCCAAAGGGAGTTTTACTCAGATTTACTTTACTTCTGATCCTCAAACTATGACTAAATCCACATACGTCAAAAGGCTGATAGCATGTGATGTATTACACTTCCAGACTGTCTTGATTAAACAGCAATAACATTTTGAAATCATACATCATTAAAAGAAAACTCTACGTTTATGAAGCCTTTTGACATTCAGTAACTCAAGACACACACACATACATACATACATACACACACAATCTGTACAGTTTCCATATGTGTGATCGCAAATAGCTCAAGCACACACTCAAACACACACACATGCAGTGAGGAAATCTGGTAAGTTCATTACATATAATGGAAACGCTGCTGCGGTAGTAAGTTGTAGAAAGAGTATCAATTACATTGAAAAACAAATGACACACACATGCACGCTCGAGGTCTATCTATGTCACGTCTGCTCTGAACACCCAAATAACCTGAGGCTCAAGTAAAATATCTCAATCATTTAGCTTATTATAGTCAACAGTCTGCAATAGCCATTAAACCGAGTGTGTGTGTGTGTGTGTGTTAACAGAAAGGCAGTCCAGCTGGTATTGAACTTTTCATGTATAAATCTAACACTAGGTAAGAAAGAAGAGAAACAGATGAGAAAGGAGAGAGGTCACAGAGGCAGTATTGTTGGCTACTTTTGGTCAGCTTTTGAAAATCTGATCCCAAATGCGATGTATGAGTTAAGTAAGTATTTTCCCATTTGCTTTCACCATTGGGATTTCAGAAAGGCGATGCAATACACCAACCAGCTCCGTGGTGAATCGTAACATTATACACTTTGGTTTAATGAAAAAAAGTGGTAATTTTACAAAAACATTAAGGTAAAATTAATTAGGTTCATCAGTGAATTAACTATGCATCCCATGATGCACAGCAAATGATGTAACTGAATAAAGAACAAATATAATATTGGTATACAGCCACTGATTAAGTATTTAAACAATATATTTTCAGTTTATTGCTATATATATATATATATATATATATATATATATATATATATATATATATATATTTTTTTTTTTTTAAATGTTGACATATAGCCATTAAGTATATAAACAGTATATTTTAAGTTTATTGCTAAATATTTTTTGAAAAGTTGACATATAGCCATTCATTAAGCATATAAACATTATATTTTGAGTTAATTTCTAAATATTGTTTTTAAAAAATTAACGTATAGCCATTAATTAAGTGTATAAACAATATATGTTGAGTTTATTGCTAAATAGTTTTTAAAAAGTTGACAAATAGCCATTGATTAAGCATATAAACATTATATTTTGAGTTCATTTCTAAATATTTTTTAAAAAGTTGACATATAGCCATTGATTAAGTATATAAACAATATATTTTAAGTTTATTACTAAATATTGTTTTTAAAAAGTTGACATATACCCATCAAATAAGCATGTAAACAATATATTTTGAGTTTATTATAATTTTTTTTTGTAAAAATTGGCAAATAGCCATTGATCAAGCATATAAACATTATATTTTGAGTTAATTTCTAAATATTTTTTAAAAAGTTGACATATAGCCTTTAAATAAGAAAATAAACAATATATTTTGAGTTCATTTGCTATATTGAGTTCACGCTAAAATACAAATGTACATTCATGCTTTTGGAAATATGGCCTAGACATATTCAAAACATCATAATACCGCATAAATGTCGTTCCAGTTTAAAAACATTTTCACACAAAGAATTCCACATGGAGTGCAACATGTATAACCTTGCATAACAAATCTTAGCATGAAAATGATTATCAATACATTAATCAAAGTCATTTTTCCTATATGTTGGCAGAGACAAATCACAGAATCATACAAGGGTGCCGCATCTGAACACTGCTCATTTGCATAAACTTAAACTTTGTCACATTATTAAACACGCCCTCGTTAGACACATCGCTCATGTCATTGAAAATGAATGGTTTGCTCTGCGCTGCAAAACGGTGTACATATATGAACGCCCCATGAGACCGAGAGACTGTTTTACGTTACTCCTTTCCATGGTTTTCTACTTTTTGTTATATATCTGTCTCCACAAGAACTCATTCAGTCTCGCTCTCTTTGTCTGCAGGTTAAAGGGTTATCAGCGAAGGGAGTGCACTCAAAAGTGAGCAACGTTTCAAAAGACATCTCTAAATGTCACACACACCCCCACACAAACATTGTCTGTGGACAGGAGGACTGGTAAATCACTTACTATAAGCAGGTCGCCTATGTAACTCAACCCTCAACAGAACACACCCTGTTAACCTCCACACACGGAGACAGACAGTCTATACATAGACTAGACATTACAATACATTTACACACACCAGCAGGCAGACCGATATTGAGATGGTTGGTAAGACACTGATTGACTCGTCTCACATTTTCTCTCAAGAGGAAAAAATAATTAAATACATTATGCACAGGCACACTAGATTCATTTTGTCTTCGGCTACGGGGCTACTTACAATAATTTCTTTTTTGAGATGTGTGGAGGCCGAGTTCAAGTTCTTCCATTTAATCAGAAAAGTCAATAACTGTATTTTCTCCTCTTGCTGATTGTAATTACTTTTGGGCATTTCTATTTTAGGCTTTTTGCGCCGGCGGCCAGTAGATCGGTGGCTAATGATTGGTCAGTAGACCGATTTACAAAGGAATCGATAATTTGAGTCAAATCTTTTAAACAAATCTTATAAAAGTAGCTCACAAATCAGAATAAACAATTATTGAATGAATCTGATTGTTGCCATTGATCTGATCGTTGCTTTTAAGTTAAATCTCACAAGTATTCTGAAAACGATTAAATAACTAATTAACATGATTATCAAAACACATTTTAGAAAAAACAAAGAACTGAAATGAGTCAGACTTCCCGACACTATTGAATACTGACTCATTCACAGGGTTTAGGAACTCTAAAGACATAATCTATTTATTTTCTGTTTAACATGTTTATTGAAACTGTTTAGAAAGAAATGATTTGTTGAAATGAGTCAGAGTTAAGTAGGTACATGACAGATGATTCGCCGTTAGAATAATTTACAAACGAATCAGTGTTTTAAGTCAAAACCTTTGAATAAATCAACTCCCAACACTAATAGTCAACAAATCCATAGCTACTGATTATCCAGAGTTCTGATTCATGGCAGATGTTTGGTGGTTGAACAATTTACTAGCGAATCATCATTTTAAGTCCAAACTTCTAAATGATTCAGTTGAAGCAGTTCACATATCAAACTAAATGATTCTTGGCCGAAATTGAAAAAAAAAAGGTTCACTACAACAAACTGAGCAAAAAGAACTGATTCGTTGAAATGAGTCACACTCCAACATTACTGACAAATAGTCAACAAATCTGTAGCGAATTAGTGGACAGAGTTCAGTAGATTTGCAGCCGAACAATTTACAAGTGAATCATTGTTTTGAGTCAAATCTTTGAAATTAATTTGAAGCAGTTCACAAATCAGAATAAATGATTCTAGGACAAATTTGACTGAATTGATTTTGAGTTAAACTCACTTGTAGGATTTATAAACACTAAAATGATATAAATAGCCAATTAAAAGTTTTTTGTTCAATGTTCATTTATAATGAACAAAGTTATCAAAGTAACTCAGATTTCCTAACACTATTAAAACAGCCAAAATCTCTGTAGACTAATGATTGGCCAGAGTTCAGTAGATTTGTAAAAGACGATTGTCGGTTGAAAAATTTACAGTACAAGCGAACCATTGTTTTGAATCTAAGCTTTTAAACGATTCAGTTGAAGCAGTCTACAAATCAAACTGATTCAAAAAAAACTGAAACAACAATTTATAAGTGAATCATCGTTTTAAGTCCAAACTTCTAAATGATTCAGTTGAAGCAGTTCATAAATCCAACTGAATGATTCTTGGATGAAAATGAATCAGGTTCATTGAAACAAACTGAGTAAAAACAACTGATTCATTGAAATGAGTCAGACTTCAACACTACTGACAAACAGTCAACAAATCTGTAGGTAATGATCGGCCAAAGTTCAGTAGATTGGCCAGTTGAACGATTTACAAGCGAATCATTGTTTTGAGTCAAATATTTGGAATGAATTTGTTGAAGCAGTTTACAAATCAGAATTCAAAGTTAAAAACTCACTCACAGGATTTATTTACACTTAAATTTTCTAAATAGCTAATAATTAGTTTAAATTGTAAGAGTTTTTTAATTGTTTGTTTCAGTGATGATTTCTCCAAATAAATCATACTTCCCAACACAAATAATCGGCAAATGAATAGCTACCGATTATCCAGACTTCAGTAGATTTATGACAGAATATCGGTTGGTTGAACAATTTACAAGCGAATCACTGTTTCAAATCAAATTTCTAAATGATTCAGTTGAAGCAGTTCATACATCAAACTGAATGCTTCCTGGACGAAATTGAAAAAAGGTTCAACAAACTGAGCAAAAAGAACATTACTGACAAATACTTGTAGGACACTTGTAGGATTTATAAACACTAAAATTATATAAATAGCCAATTAAAAGTTTTTGGTTAAATGTTCATTAACAATGAACCAATTTATCAAAGTAACTCAGCCAAAAAACAAGCCAAAATCTCTAGACTAATGGACTAATGACTGGCCAGAGTTCAGTAGATTTGTGAAAGACGATTGCCGGTTGAACAATTTACAGTACAAGCGAATCATTGTTTTGAATCTAAGCTTTTAAACGATTCAGTTAAAGCAGTCCTCAAATCAAACTGATTCAGACTGAACAACTCTTTCTGACTGCGAGTTGCTCACAAGATTTCTGAACACTAAAATAGCACAAAACAGCCATTTATTTATTACTTTCTTTGTTTGTCATTCAGACGTCAAAATAAGTCTGATTTCCCAACACTACTGTACAAATCTGCAGCTAACGATTGGCCAGCGTTCAGCAAATTCGTGGCAGATGATTGGCCAATCAGCAGACAGGAATCAGATATGAATCTACTGAATGTTGGCCAAAGCTTGGTAGATTCGCAGATGATGATTGGTTAACTTGAGCCGTAGCAAGTTGATGACAACATAATACTGTTTAAATTAGCCAACCCTTTCCTGTCTTTCTCTTTCAGGAGGTTTTAATGGACCGGGTCGGGTCAGGCTGTACAAGTTCAACTAGTAAATTTGCACACAATGTTCAGGAAACCTCGACAGACTGCCTGAATTTCTTCATCCTTTATGTCAGGATGAGGTTTTTATATAAGCCAAGTGCGGTTTTGAACCCACATATTTGGATACGTCGGGGTGCTGACAGCTCCAGGCTCTGTATTTCACTAGCGTAGAGTAAAAACGACTAAAATAAAATGGACTTAAAGCAAGTAGAACGACGCCGTGGATGTCCTTTTCTGGCAAATACTCCAAGGTAGCTTAGATTTGTTGCGTATTTCTGGGTTTGAGCAGCAAGCGTGTGATTTCTCCCGATGTTTGTACAGAGGTTCTTCTAAAGGCCCGGAGAAATTTATCAACACACTTAAGTCGACGCTGGCGCTCCAGTTCTCGCACTCTGCGACTTCCAAGGACAAACTCCAATCAGAGACAAAACCAGGCTGTTTTACAAAAGCACGTCTGAAGGACAAAGGCTATTTCCCACCTGCGAAACAGAGGCACACGCACGTTCGCTGTGTAGAAAGAGAACTCAATACAGGTCAGTTTAAGGTCTAGTCTCGCCGTCTACTTTATCTGAGAGACTAAATTCACTCTCTTCCATACAAAAACACTCACTTATTATCCGTTTCTGTAAAAGCACACACACCTGTGAGTTATGAATTCCCCAGCATCTTTTAAAGCTCTATTAAATACAGTTCAGATTCATCACAGTCTGATACTCGCACAGAATAACCCTTTTATATTCATATAGCAGAGTAATGAGGTGCGGATACATATATTATCTGAATCATTCAAGTTCAGGGAGCAGGAAAAACAAACTGGTCTAATATGATTCATTAACATGAAATTAGACAACAAGATAAGGCCATTCAGTTCATCTAGGAAGAACTTCCTCCGGGGGGTTTGTTTCTAAAAGCCAATTACGTTTATTAATGAATAAATAAAAGTGAACCTATTTGCGTCAAACCTCTGAATCTTTCAATGATTGTAGAACTGATGAACGCTATAAAAGCTACGAACCACAGGCTATGTTTCCTCAAGACGTAAAATCGATTCTGACTGCATTCAATTTACGAGGTAGAAGAAAGTAATTGTAATGGTTTAATAATCTCAGATTCTGTGCGACTGAATCTCACAAAACAAGTCAACAACAAAATCAAATGAAAGAATTAAGAAAATTAAGCTTGTTTCACGACCAGCATATTTATGCATATATTTTTGCATATTTATACATAGACAAATACTAGTTTTATATTTGTGACATTTACTGATTTGTGGGTAAATTAACCTTGCAAATGTTGCAGCCAAACCTACATAACAAAATGCAAAGTAAACTCTATCAGACAACGCTCCAATATTTAATGTTAAAGAAGTTGAACCTTCAACTAAATCAACATAAATAAAAACTAAAACACAGAGATTAAGGATGCACTTGGATGCGTTAAAATCAGGACACTGCAGAAACTGAAAGGTAACACAAAGTCCAATTCAGCCGTGCCACACCAACATTGATCCAAGAACACTTGGACAAGTGTCTCAAGTCTCGGGACAGGCCATGACCAGGGATTTTCTTTTAAACCAAGTGGGTGGTGTGACATCCACACAAAAAGCGCATCAGATCAGATTAAGGAAGGGTACCAACAGAGATCCGTTTGTGGCCTGGCCCGTCGAGCCGCTTCGCATTGAATGATAGCTTCAGTAGGACGAACTGAAAGGGTTTTTTCTGTATTTTACACACTCTGGGTTTCAAAACCCGGCACAAATTGGAATACCGCAACTGTTTTCTGATGGAACTCCTGGAGATTTTCCAAAAGTGAAATCTCAGACTGGATCCGGTTTGGCTCCGTTCATTTGGACGGAGTCCTAAAAGACGAGCCTGCGGGTGGTAAACAAACCGATGCTGCCACAAACACATTGATCGAGACGGACATCGTAGAGCACACACGCATTACTTTACAGAAAATTAGGATCGTTAGGAATATTTAGCACCCTACTCTCTTAAATTAAAAAGAAAAAGTGTTCACTCAAAAATTATATTTCTGTCATCAGTATTTTTTTTTTTTTCACACTATGGAAGTTAATGACTACCATCAACTGTTTGGTTACTAACATTCTTCAAAATATCACCTTTTGTGCTCAGCGGAAGAAAGAAGTTCATACAGGTTTGGAACAAGTAAATAATGACAGAAAATGTTCGTTTTTGGATGAAAATATTCTTTTAAAAATATCCTTGTGTGAACCTTCATTTGGGGGCTTTTCTTAGCAAACATTAAAAGTAGTTAACTGAATTAATTAATCAGCATATCATATCATGAATTTGATTGCTAACAACATGATTTGATTACTTACTACTTAATTTGACCGCTGTAATTGCAGCTTGAGCTATGAAGTTGTCCATAGTTGTAAATCAAACCAAGGGTTTTGACTACTTTTCTACAAGGTGTAACTACTGATTATGAACTACCAGGTTATTTTCATTGGGAAAAGGTTATAACATAACAAGTATAACAAGTTTTAATGATGTTTTGTTATGGAAGATGTATTTTTATCTGTAATATGTCCCAAAGGCACTGTGTGATATAAACTTGCAATTGCGAAAGTCAGAATTGCGAGACAAACTCGCAATTCTTAGAAATAAATGTGCAATTCTAAGAAATAAAGTTGCAATTCTGAGAAATAAAGTCTGTGAGACATAAACTCACAATTCTGAGAACACAAGTCTTTTTCCCCTCTTAAGTGGAAGTTTCTAGAAAAAAAGTCAGAATTGCAAGATATAAACTCGCATTTGCGAGAAAAAAGTCAGATTTGCGAGTTTATTTCTGAATACTGGTTTCATTTCTCAGAACTGCAAGTTTGTATCTCACAATTCTGACTTCTTTTCTTACAATTGTGTGTACATACTGCGAGTTACAAAGTCAGAATTGCCAGACAAACTCGCAATTCTTAGAAATAAACGTGCAATTTTAAGTAAAAGTCGCAATTCTTAGAAATAAAGTGAGAATTGTGAGAAAAAACTGTGAGATATAACAGAGATTGTGAGATATAAACTCACAATTCTGAGAACATGGTCTTTTTTCCCCTCTAAAGTGGATGTTTTAAGAAAAAAAAAATCTGAATTGCATTTCGCATTTGTGAGAATTTATTTCTCAGAATTGTGAGTTTATATCTCAATTCTGGTTTCATTTCTCAGAATTGCAAGTTTGTATCTCACAATTCTGACTTCTTTTCTCACAATTGCAAGTTTACATCTCGCAAGTCTGACTTTTTCCTCAGAATTGCGTGATTGAATTTTTGGTTTCATGCCGACTTTAATTTTTTTGACGGACAAAATCATATTTTTTTCTCATTTGTGAAGCAGTTTAACTTGGATATGTGCCACAGTATAAAAGAAAAGACAAAATTTTTGCTTCATATTGATTTTAAGTGCAAAAAGGTGTACCATCCTAACTGTACAAGTCATTTTTCATCAAAATTTCACTTGCTCTTAAGTAAAACCCTAATTTTCAATCACCTGTCACACAGAAATCACTTTTCACAACCCAATCAATATTTTATGTAAATGTATTAATCATTTTATATTTACTTGAATATTTTTTCCTCATTAAACATCATGTTTCGATCTGAAATACACCACACGACAGAAGCCAAATGGCTTTTTCATCTTGCTTGACTAAACAAGAATATTTATTTCACTCATATAGTCCAATAAAAGCTAAGCTCTCTGGCAGTAAAAACCCATTGAAAAACAGCTGTTGAGTGTATATATCAAAGGCTTTAAAAATACAACTGTTTCTTTAAATAACGCACACAGTGGAAGTGTAAAAAGCGTTGGTTTAAAGAACATTAGAAGTGTGACGGTTGAGTTCCTGTCTGCGAGGGCCGAGCGCCAGAACAGAGGAGAACAGTAGAAGACTGTGTGAGAACCGACAAAGAGCTGAACGAGGGGACGGACGGTGCCGTAAAATAAACGAGAGCAGCAGACCCGACCATTATCGCTCTTTACACACATACACGCACAGCAGCTGCGGCGACTCAATGTCAAACTCTTCAACATGTGTGCAAACACATACGCGGGGTCAGTCTGTACAGATTGTGTTACTCTCTGTGTAATATTTGTGAGTGCTAGGGAACAAAAAGTGTGTGGAAAAGAATCAGAAAGACAGCGAGAGAGGGAGACTGTTGCTCTGTTAGCTTCTGAGTGATGAATCTTTTATTTATGGAGTCGTGGAACCGTTGACACCTTGCAGGCAAATGAAAAGAAGCCACACCATAAGGAACTGGAATGGTGTGTGAGAGTAGTGTGAGGAGGGAAAAATGAAGGATGAGGGGGTGGAGAAGAAAAATGATCAGGTTTGATATAGTGAGAGATGAGAAAGACAAAGAAAAAGAGAGGTATCGGAACTCCCTCTGGAGAAAAAGAAGACATTATACACACTGCTGTGTGTGTGTGTGTGTGTGTGTGTTGTGGTCAGGCTTGCGGCCGGCAGCATTCCAGCCTGAAGCGGCTCCGAGTTCTGTGTTATTACTGTTGTAAATTTAGAAACATAATTATGAGCTTTATTCAAAGAACACAAGCGCTGAGACCTGAGACGGTCGGTCCTGTTTGTCCACGTTTGTGTTGCTAGATTTTACTAGATTTAACGAGAATTTTACATTTTCTGATGAAATGCAAATGTACTGCATTGAATAACTAAAAATAACCTAGTCATAAAACTAATTCATTTGGGATTTGAACTAAACTGGTTGCAATGTGCATTTGAGTCACTAAAAAGAACCGGTTCAAAAAAGTCATCCATTCAGGATTTTAACTATGCTTGTTGTGCTGTTTGCGTTTGATTCGCTAAAAAGAACTGGTTAAAAAAGTCATTTGTTTGTGATTCAAGCTAAAATTGTTGCACTGTATGTGTTTGAATCACTAAAAATAACATGTTTATAAAACTGATTCATTTGGGATTCTAACTAAACTGGTTGCAGTGTGCGTTTGAGTCACCAAAAAGAACATGCTGATAAAACAAATTATTTCAGTATTTAAACTACACTAGTTGTGCTGTATGTCTTTGATTCACTAAAAAGAACCAGTTCGTAAACTGATTCATTCAAGATTTAAACTACACTGGCTGATTTGAGTCCTTAAAAAGAACCGGTTGAAAAAAAATTATTTGTTCGGGATTCAAATTACACTTGTTGCTCTGTATGTGTTTGATTCACTAAAACAAACCTGTTCATAAAACAGATTCGTTCGGGACTCAAACTACACTGACTTCACTGTGCATCTGAGTCACTAAAAAGAACAGGTTCAAAAAAAGTCATTCGTTCGGGATTCAAATTACACTTGTTGCTCTGTATATGTTTGATTCACTAAAAATAACTGGTTCATAAAACTGATTCATTACACTGAACTACACTGGTCGTGCTGTATGTTTCGTTTAAGTTTTGAACTATACAAATTGGGCTGTATGTGTTTGATTCACTAAAAATAACTGCTTCACAAAACTGATTCGTTCCTTGTTTATTCAATAAAAAGAATCAGTTCATAAAAAGTCATTCATTTGGGAGTCAAACTATCACACATGGATGGCTGAACATCTTTAAATCATATTATGTTCCTGCCTAATACTATAGTATTATTATGGTAATTGTCTTATAACATGGTTTGGTACAGTTTGGTACTTCTTTGTTAGTCTTCTTCTCCTACACTGAGACAGCCACATTTCTGAAAATGTCAAAGGAACGTCCTAACGAGTACAGGTGCGCATTTGTGTGTGTGCAGTGGCAGACTGTCTGATGTAGTCTGATGTGAGAATGTTGAATGTCAGGCGAACACAGAAAACCAATCCAATCTACAAAAGACCTCACACACACACAGACACACACCTGACAGGTCAAGTGCTCTCTAACCTAATTAGCAATAAATCTTTAGTGGCGACAGTCTGAAATGGCAGAGGCATCTTAAATCACGACACATACTTATCTCAGTCATCCTGACACTCAAACACACACACACACACACACACACTCCAGGCACTGCGCTGTTATCAGCCGCCGACTCATAGTCCCCATGCAGGAAATATGAGCTTCACAGCACAATAATAATGATTATTAAACATTTAATAACGCCTCATAACTCTCTCTCCACTGTCTGTTTTTCCTCTCTCTCTCTCCCGCAGATGGTGTTGTTTTAAATATGCAATAAAAATATGACAATATAAATAATAAAGCACTAGCTTCACAAAGCAAAATTGCAGATAATCAGCAAAGTCTGGTCTATTCTGGGATATTCTCTCAGATCTTTCAAAGACTTGGAGCTATGAACCTCACTGTTAAAATAAAATAAAATAAAATAAAATAAAATAAACAAAGTGTGATATTTTGGGAATAATTTTAGGAAATAATACCAATGACTTATTTATAGTTGTCTCTGCATATTATAGGCATAGGTCAGACAGCAGCACAAAACACACACATACACACACACACACTCTCATGCATGCTCACACACTCTCCAGCGGCTCAGACTCCAGTGACCAGTCATGTTAAGCATCTGGCTGTCAATAGCAACTGCATCTCAATGACCCCAAGACCATTCAAATGCTAATATGTGCACACACACACACAATCCCTATTGCTTTTTACCACAAACACAACAACACACTCTTCGGCCATCTTCAGTTACTCTCAATCACACGCACACAATCACAGTACAAACACACATATCTACATAAATACAGCCCAAAAGCCACGCTCAATCCCACAGGAGCTCTCCACACAGATTGCATACGCTCTCCAACCCAAAAACACACCGTCAGAAGGCCTGATCTGCACTGATAAGTTGTTTTGTGACTCAGAGGAGATAAAGATGAACAGACAGAGGAAGAGAAAGCGCATTAACCCAGAGTAATTCACTTCTCTGCAGCCCACAAACACACATCCCCCATGCTAATAGCGCTTATGATGCTAAGTGATGATGCTAATATTAGATAGCAAAGTAAATGTGTTTGACACCACATCACAGCATGTAATTCTCACTGTCTGAAATCCTCGAAATCAACCAGATATGGGGCTTACAAAAAACTTTTCATGTGGCAAGCAGGAAATTTGTGAAACATGAAAGCTAACCAGATGTGTTTTAACGTCACCTTTCCTCTAGCTACATTTGCAGACTTTTAACATCATGTTCAATGGAACCAACAAAAACATTTTGCTTGCAAATATGTAAACAGCATCGCTTTTACATCTGAATAAACACACTGAAAGGACGCTGTTAGCATTGACCTACGCTGTCAAATGCTAACAGAGGAACGTAACCTTGCCCAACTTTGTATTCAAAAGCGGTTTTAAACACATTTCAGCAAATAGGAGTGGTTATTTATAATGAAAGGCAGTTATGTACAATTAAGAAACCCTACCCTGATAGCACATTTACATCACAGAGACGTCTATTTGACATCTGCAATTACATTTGGAAGACATATTTTTAGAGTGTTTGCTCATCTGCAATACATCTATAAGACATTTTTTTTTAGATGTCAAATAGATGTCTGTTAGATGTCTTTAAGATGTTGATCTTAAAATCTATGTAAAACTGACATCTTGCAGACGTCTGTCAGATGCTGTACATAGCAGATGCTTTCCAGATCTTTAAAAGACATTTTGCAGATATTGGGAGATTGGGTATGTACAGCCTTGCTAGATAGCACACATACGTCTGCAAGATGTCTGTTAAAGTTCACTTGATCTGGAAAGCATCTGCTGTGTACAAACATCTGACAGATGTCAGTTTTACATACATTTTAAATCATCAACATCTTAAAGACATCTAACAGACATCTATTTGACATCTGATAGAAAACGTCCTATAGACATATTGCAGATGAGCAAACAATCTAAAAAAAATACGTCTTTCAGATGTAAATGCAGGCGTCAAATAGACGTTTCCGTGATGTATGTGTGCTATCAGGGTTTATGAATTGCTGAGATGCATTTATCTACCACTGACAGCACATGCACATCTCAGAGACGCCTATTTGACGTCTGCATTTACATCTGCAAGATGTATTTTTTGGATTGTTTGCTGATCTGCAATACGTCTATAGGACGTTTTCTATCAGATGTCAAATAGACGTCTATTAGATGTCGTTAAGATGTTTATGATTTAGAATATATGTAAAACTGACATCTCACAGACGTCTGCCAGATGTTTGTACACAATAGATGCTTTCCAGATCAAGTGATCTTTAACAGACATCTTGCAGACGTACGTGTGCTATCTGGGACAAAAGATGCTGTTGTAGATGTTACTTAATATGTTAGATTCCTATGTTTTTATATACTATTATATAAGAGCCAAAAGATTCTTATATAAGTGTGTACATGTATATACGCAAGTACTACAAAAGTTTCAAGTGTCAGTTGATGCTCAAGAAGGAAATAATGCGTTAAGAGCCGAGGGGTGAAAACTTTTGAATTTGAAGATCAAGGTTAATTGTACTTATTTTGTCTTCTGGGAAAAATTTAAGTATGTTCTGTACCCTTTAAATAGCAGTACTAAATGACAAAATATTGTATTTAAACAAAATAAGAAAAATTTACAGAAAGGTGCAAAAGTTTTCACCCCCAGCTCTTAATGCATTGTGTTTGCTTAAAAACCATTAGTAAACATTTGAACCTTTTATAATGCTGGAAAACCAAAGAACCTGCAGGACCTGGAGGATTTTTCTAATGGAATCAGGACAAACAAGAACTCATGAACAACCATTACGAAACAAAAAGAACATCAATGTAACAACACAGCGTTAGGAATCAAGCATATGTAAACATTTGAACTGGGCTATTTTTTATCAATTTAGTCATTATTTAGTCTTTTTGGACTATATGTGAACGTCTTTTAAGTAAAATTTCTTATTCACACCAGTAGTTAATAAAATATAACATGCTGTATGGTATGTATGTACATAGAATAAGTTGTTCTCTGCAGTCCTCATCTCCTGTATAGTGTGAGGGAAAATTGCACTCTGCAGACAAACACTGATAGATATGAGGTGAAATTCAGGTCTACAGCATCACATTGGCCTATTGGGAGGTCTGTGGTAGCTGAATTTATGTAACTACCCATATGGTTGTGGTTCGATGAGGCACACGTCTGAATGTTTTCACCATACAACGAGCTCATCCGTTATTCTTTCTCACCCCTCAAGTCAGAGAGAAGAAATTCTGGGCCCTCTTGCCCAGTTCGGCTCATTAAAAATGGATCAATTGATTCCCAAGGCTGTCAAGTTACCCAATCATACGAAACGCCTGCTGGGGGTGGAGCAACCAGAGCATAAGATTTCAATATTAACGCATATAAAAAATGCATTATAATGTAGAACCCTATGTAAGAGCATAGTGAAAACCATAATATTACTCCACTGGAACTTTGACGTTATGACGTAATCGTGGTTTCCATGGTAATTCCGCCTAGAGATTCTTGCATATTTAATTAAAAAAAAAAAGCTTTGGGGTGGTTCTTTTTGGTTTTAGCTGATTTGCATTTTTGTGAATAATGCATGATGGGAAATCAATGCTCTCCCTTTGATGCCAAGGAGGAAAACAGCACACACACGTACACACACGCAGGTTCATATCAGTGGATTGATCACACTGCATTATGCTCTTGGGATGCTGGTTTGTTTGGACAGGCAGCAGCTGCTTTTAAAACAGCTCTTCACCTACATGGGGAAGCACATATGTGAGGAATCAATAGAAAAAAGTGTACTTATATGTACTATTTTGTAGTCTTTTAATGAGGCCCAGATATCAAAGTACAAGTACACTGCAAAAAATGATATGGTCAGTAAGTCATGGCAACTTATGCTTTTACATTGCTTTAACTCTTCGAAATAAGTTCAAAATATGTTTTTTTTTTTTTTTAAATAAGTTACATGAAATTCAAATTGATTTTTTTAAAGTCGGTTTGTACAACCAAGTACAACCAAGTTGATATTACTTAACTTCTGGTTTAAAATAATATAAAATAAAATAAATAAAATAAAAGATGAATAATAAAAAAAAGAAACAAAATATTAAAAATAAAATTACAAAATACAACAATAAAATTAAACAAATATAAAACAAAAATAAATAAGATAAAAAAAAATTAATTAAAATAAAAAAAACATTATTCTCAGTGTTTTTCAAGTTTTTTTTCACCTTTTTTTCAGTGTAACAGTTAAATTATACAACAAACCCAAATTAATAAGCTCAAAATTTTCTGGGTTATTGACATAATGTGAATATTTTAGGTTAAAAAAAAATATATATATATATTAGGGGCCAATGATCGGTGGCGATATTAAGCATTTTTGCAATTATCGGTATCTGTCTTTTTAAAAATCAATTTGCCAATAAAATTAATTTAAAAGCATTTAAAGAAAGTTTTTATCAGAGCCCTTGTTATTCTTAATTTTGACAATTTTTATTTTTACACCAGAGATATATTGGTTCAAATTATCAGTTATTGGTGTACTTGATCTGTAATAATTGGTATCGGCCCTGAAAAAAAAGCATATTGGTCAATATTTTAACCTTTATATATATATATATATATATATGTATATATAAAGGTTAAAATAAATTTATAAAATAAAATTATTGTTTATTTATTTTTATCCAGTTTTATCAAGTTTTTGCCTTGAAAAAAAAAAAAAAAAAAATCAAAATACGGTTTAAAATGGTCAACTTAATATTTTTTTGCATCAACCACTCATCAAAAATAAGATTATAAAAGCTACATTAAATTAAAATTCAAGCGACAGCCAGTTATGTGTCAATCATCTACATCACTGTATCAGTTATTGGCCACCTGCTGAGAAGCTCCACCCTTTTAAGAGCTCAGCCAATCAACATAAAGAAAATCTAGGGCATAAAAATACATTGACTGAAAGCCCAATTTCCAATGATGCTTATAATAAGATAATTTTCCCATGCAATTATCACTTAACATGCTTTCAGAGATTATTATCAGAGCCTATTTTCCAATTAACACCAGTTTTTTCTCCATTAAAATCAATGGTACAGTCATCTGCCACAGACTCCCACTGAAGCATGACATCAGTGAGGCTCTATAGGCTCTGCATCTGCCAACACCTATGGACATATTCATGCAGACTGAGGCATATTGCGTTAACAGAGCAATGTGATGATGCTGTGATATTTCACACTTTCATTCGCTAAAATATGGAAATGCACGTAAGTAATATGATACATATAGATTACACCGAAATGGATGCACATAATCGTCGTTTATTATAATGCGAAGCCGTGCTTCCTCTGCAGTCCTAAAACAATCTCCACTGCCTACATGTCCACATGCTGAGAACAAGGGAACACACACACACAAAGCACATATAAATAGTCTCTGAAAGGCCCTTTCCACAATGCTGAATTGGCGTAACAGTAGCGCCAGGAATTCATTTTCCTGTTTCAACCTGAGCAAGTAATCAAACTCACTTGCAGACACACACTCGCATGTACACCCACACACAGCTGTTTCTGAGGTGGTAATTACATGGGCACATCTGGAGTGGAACTTAGCAGTTGCAGAAAACTGCCTGCAGATATGTGCCAGGTCCAGGTAGAGCTCTTAATGTGTGTGTGTTTCTGAGTGTGTACTTCAAGATGGTGTGATACTCCGGCGGTAGAGTCCTGGTCGTGTGCCCATCTGATATTAAACACGGAAAATTCATTTCAGACGAATGCAAATCTGCACCGAAAAACGAGATGAGAAATAAACACACTCGCATTTGCACAAACACATAACTGTTCATGAATCTCAAACCAATTCTTCTCCTGAAAAGTGGAATGAGTGCTGGTTTTCCTATCCTTATAGGGAGAGATAAAAATAAACTAAATGCTACTCTGACATATACCATGATACCTAATGATTACCATATTCATATACAGTACAATGCTATTTACGCAGTACTCCAAAGTACTTTAAAGAATAACTTATGTGGTATTATGTGGTACATGCCCAAAAAAACATGGCATTACCATTGTAAATTTACAGAAAACATAGTAAAATCTCTCTCTCTCTCTCTCTCTCTCTCTCTCTCTCTATATATATATATGAAGTTTTGACATTGTGTGGAAAAAAAGAATAGGGAATAGAAAATATTGTTTGGTCAGTATAAAAAGTAATATAAGTCTATGAAAAGTCCCCACAATTCACAGAAACAAACATGTGCGTGTGTTTAGTACATGATAATGTTTGGAAATGCTAAATAATTGACCTTCTTGCAACTGTCAATCATTTTGAGCATGAAAAATAGTAATTACTTAATGATAGACTAATTAATCAAATAAATGACAAACAACCACATAAATAACTGCTAGGAAAAAAACAAAAAATAAATTTACTTACTGCAGACATGTGGAAACATGCTAAATAAATAAATAAATAAATATATATATTTTTAAAATGCCTATATTCTTTTTTTTTGGCCAATTTTGTTACTAAAAATAATATAATGTAAATTCTAAAAGTTCTAAACACACACACACACACACACACACACACACACACATATATAAACTAACTTTATATATACACACATAAACTAACGTTTGAATTTAATAATAACTAATTAACCACATAAATCAATAATTACTGGGAAAAAAATTAATAAAATTCCCCCAAATTTGTAACATACCACTGACATGTAAAAGTAACAATATATTTTATTAAACATTTATATTTATACGTTTCAGTATATATAATTTTTTTTTCTTTTTGCAAAAACTGAGCTTGTTTAAACCAAGTTAATTACATTAACATAAATAAAATAAATAAATAATAATAAAAAAATAATTACTGAAGAAAATTAGGCTAAATTTGTAAATAGACAGTTAAATAAATAAAGATTTTTTATAGTAACTTTATAATTATAATGATGCTATTTTCCCAAAAAATAGCATGTTTTTAATTAAATCAATCACATTAACCTCACAAATCAATAATTGCTGAAGAAAACAAAGATGAATTGCCCCAAAATTGTAACTAGACTTACTGTAAACATGTAAAAAAAATGCTTAGCTTTTAATAATTTTATTTTGTAATTTTTTTATTTTTTTTTTGCAAAAAATTAGCATGTTTTGTGTATGCACAGAACAGAAGAAATGGTTGAATAAAGTCATTATTTTTGTTTTCTTTGAGCACAAAAAGTATTCTCATAGCTTTAAAACCTTAAGGTTGAACAACTGATGTCACATGGACTATTTTAACAATGTCCTTACAACCTTTCTGGGCCTTGAACGTGTCGGTTGCATTGCCATCTATGCAGATTCAGAAAGCTCTCAGATTTCATTTTAATTTGTTTTCCAAAGACAAACGAACTTACTGGTTTGGAACGACATGAGGGTGAGTAATTAATGACAGAATTTTCATTTTTGGGTGAACTGTTCCTTTAACTTTTCTACTTTTTTCTCATAAATAAAGACTTGTACTAAATGAACATGTTAAATTCCCTCAGGTCTGTGTTCAGACTTGTTTGACGTGACTCTATCCCAGTATGTGTGTGTGTGGACGTTTAAGTTGGCACGGAGGGTTACCTGGCATTCAGCGCCAGCAGGCACATATGGGCCTATTTACACACGGAGGCTTACTCAACACCGCTGCCTCGAAAGACGAGAAGAGAACGCTAGAAAAAAAAACGACAAAAGGCATTTCCCCAAACCATTATCCACTTTGAGCAGAGGAGTGCGCTGAGACGAGCGCTATGCTAATCTCTCTACTGCACACTCGGCAATACACACACAGATCCATCACACACGGAGAGCTGACATTCACACACACATCCCACAACGAATACAAGCAAACACCTACACCGTCTATTCTGCAGGATACACGCTAGCCCACGCAAACATCCACTTAGCTTCCCAACATCTGTCCTATATGAACGCACACACAAACGTATACACACAGGCCCACACACGGCACAAAATTAGCATTTAGCTACACCTGCCAATAGCAGAAGAATTGCAAAAAATGCACCGTTAATAACAATATACCGTGACAATATAAAACAACAGAACGACAATGACAGAACAAACAGATAAAATGAGAGAACGAGATAGATGTTGTTAGCATGATTAGTAAGTTACTAACATGTTGCTAGTCTGTTTCTAGCATGATTAGCATGTTACTAGCATGATTAGCATGTTAATAGCATGTTTCTAACATGATTAACAAGTTACTAGCACGTTGCTAGTCTGTTCCTAGCATGATTATCATGTTATTAACATGATTAACAAGTTGCAAGCATGTTTCTAGCATGATTAGCAAGTTGCTAGCATGTTGTTAGTATGATTATAGCATTTTAAGCAAGTTGCTAGCATGATTAGCATGTTACTAGCATGATTAGCAAGTTGCTAACATGTTTCTAGCATGATTAGCCATTTACTAGCATGATTAGCATGTTGCTAACAAGTTTCTAACATGATTAACAAGTTTGCTAACATGTTTCTAGCATGATTAGCAAGTTACTAGCATGTTGTTAGTATGATTCTAGCATTTTAAACAAGTTACTAGCATGTTCTAGCATGATTAACATGTAACTAGCATGATTAGCAAGTTGCTAGCATGTTCTAACAGATACAATGAGAGAAGAGATAGATAGATAGATAGATAGATAGATAGATAGATAGATAGATATGTGTTGTTACCATGATTAGCAAGTTACTAACATGTCGCTAGTCCGTTTCTAACGTGATTAACAAGTTGACAAGTAACATGATTAACATGTTGCACACATATTTCAACATGCAACATATTTCTAACATGATTAGGAAAGTTGCTAGCACGTGTCTAACATGATTAGCAAGTTACTAGCACGTTGCTAGCATGATTAGCATGTTACTAGCATGTTGTTAGCACGATTAACAAGTTAGTAACATGTTGCTAGCATGATTCTAACATGATTAACATGTTACTAGCATGTTGTTAGCATGATTCTAGCATGATTAGCACATTACTAGCATTTTTCTAGCATGATTAGCATATTACTAGCATGTTAACATGATTAGCAAGTTACTGGCATGTTAGCATGATTATAGCATGATTAGCAAGTTACTAGCATGTTTCTAACATGATTAACATGTTACTAGCATGTTGTTAACATGATTAGCAAGTTACTGGCATGTTAACATGATTATAGCATGATTAGCAAGTTACTGGCATGTTAGCATTATTATAGCATGATTAGCAGCATGATTAGCAAGTTACTAGCATGTTGTTAGTATGATTCTAGCATTTTAAGCAAGTTACTAACATGTTCTAGCATGATTAGCATGTTACTAGCATGATTAGCAAGTTGCTAGCGTGTTCTAACATGATTAGCATGATGCTAGCATGTTTCTAACATGTTTAACAAGTTACTAGCATGTCGCTAGCATGTTTCCAGCATGATTAGCCAATTGCTAACAAGATTAGCATGTCGCTAGCATATTTCTAACATGATTAGCAAGTTGCTAGCATGTTTCTAATAAGCACTCTTCCTGGCTGAGAATCTCTATTGTTTCCTTAAAATATGAATATATATTGTCTACAGATTTATTTAGCTGTTTTCCCATGTACGTTAGCAACAAACAGCAGGTCATTGTGTCTCTCATTGAATTTCAACTATATAAACATTGAGGCCGGTCATGATTTTTCTTGTATTTTCATTTACTGGGTCCAACACACTACAGTTACGACAACAAACAAATGGCTTCCTAGCTAACGTTGTTGCTAAAGCTAATGTTTCCAATGAAAAGTAATTTATCTGTCCACACTATCCCCCACCCCTTGAGGGTGCGTTTATTATTAATTTGGCTAATTTAATGATTTATTTTCAGCTCAGTTTAACACATTTTACCATATTTAAAACGACTCTAGAGAATTCTGCCCGTTTTCCCTCCAAAATAAGCGCAGACATCTGGGCCAAAACCCAAAGCTAATTGCTAATTTCTTCTAGGCCCAGTGACCAATCACAAACATTATAATGTTAATGTGAAATGAAGAGGCACAATTATATATAATAAGCTAAATGAAGTCTGTTAATGCACATTTTAAATAAATAGTACGAAAGCACTATCAAGATGTCAACTCCAGATTGAGTGCACAACCGTAACAGGCTGGTGCAGTATGTGTGTGTGTGTGTGTGTGTGTGTGTGTGTGTGTGTGTGTGTGTGGAGAGTTGTCAATAAGACCCCTGCACTGTGTCACCAGCATAACAAGACCAGAATGCCCTGGGGGGATGGCCGCACAGCGGGATCATGGGTAATGCAGCCTCTCTCCGTTGCGTCTGCTATCAGACTGGAACACATTGGCACTCAGAAAATAAGCATCTCTCACAGCATAAAACGCAAAAATACATCTGTATATGTATATGTATGTGTATAAAACACACACACACACACACACAGGGTAAATTCAGGTAAACTGGGATCTCTACATCTATAGATGGAACCAACCAACCGATATCATTGCCTAAGAATTATAAGGTTCTATCTGCATTCTGAGCACTTAGGAGATATTGAGCTTCAATGTTTTTGCGTTCCACAGACTTCTGTAGATAGAACCATTTTTGTTTTCTAAAAAAAGGCCCAAAACCCCTGGTAAAAAAAAAACAGCATATGCTGGTAGGTATGTTTTGATGCTGGTTTAAGTTGGTCTTTTGCTGGTTTATGCTGGTCCTTAGCTGGTTTAAGCTGGTCTTTTGCTGGTTTTTGCTGGTCATGTTGCTGGTCAAGGACCAGCATCCACCAGCAAAGGACCAGCACAAACCAGCAAAGGACCAGCATAAACCAGCACCAAAACATACCTAACCAGCATCCCAGCATCAAAGCATACCTACCAGCATATGCTGTTTTTTTCACCAGGGCAGGTCACTTAATAGCATGATTAGATGAACGACAGAATGAACATGAAAATAGAATGAACGACAGATAATGATAGCATGAACAACAGATAGAATGACAAAGATAGAAAAAAACAGATAGAACGATAGAATCACAGAACAACTGAACGATAGAACGATAGATAGAACGATAGAACGATAGAATGATAGATAGATAGATAGATAGATAGACAGATAGATACATAGATGGAACGATAGAATGCTAGATTTAATAGATATGATAAATTATAGAATGACAACGACCTAATGAACAACAGATAGAATGACAGAATAGAATGAAAGAATGATAGAAAAAGCAGATTATAGACAGAGCTATAGACAGAACGATGGACAATAACAGAACTAACAACAGAATGACAGAACAGTACAAAGAACAATAGAAAGAACAATAAATAGACACAACAACAGAATGACAGACAGACAGATAGATAATACTTAACTGACAGAAAACACCTCCATACACATTCCCTCCATCAAACACAAATTATACATGCTAACTTCCTTTCTACAAAACAAACATGACTTTCATGGCCTGACCCTACAGTCACACGCGCGGAGGCCCGACCACCGTCTGCCCTGTCACTGGCCCGCTGACCTGCTCATGTAAACACCTTTCATTCTGCCAGCATGTCATCTGTCTGGACCCGTGAGGTCGTTCATTTAAGCGGAACGCTGTTATTGAACACGTGACGAGCGCCTCAGCATTCGCATTATTTGTCAGGAAATGACTCCGCTTTGAAAAGGAATTTCACTCCTCCAGCTTTTATTCATTTGCTAAACAAACATACACAACGCTTGGCACTTCAACAAACAAAACCAAAAAAACGTCCTGTGGCTTGTTCGTTGCGACACAGCCTTTGGCAGGAGTAATGACCTTCAAGCGTTTCTTTGTGATCAACGTTTAGCTTGGTGTTCATTTGTATAAACAGTCGCCACCTCCAAAGCACTTTCATTCCTCGCCGTTTGAGAGCCCCTATTTACAGGCTGACTGCTGTTTTCTTTTGAAGTTCGATTCGAAATGTAAATTCAGAATTTAAATGGATTCATTGACGGCCGAGAACAAAGTTTATCTGCGTCTGGATTTAATGAAACCCTGCAAACACAGACACCCTATTATGTAGCTCGATAATAGAATATTTTGATCCAAAGTACTTAAACAAAGAGTCCTACCGACAGTACAAACATAGTTAAATCAGTTTGGCATTCAACAAAACATTTAACTTTCAAAATGTTAAGGTGAGACTCATTAATAAGCAGGGGATTGGGTTGTGCAGTACTGAGCAGGTAGAAAACAGGACAAAATTCAAATTTCAGTTTAAAGAAACAGAATTAACTTAAGTTGTAACTCGAAAAGCAAACTTCGTCAAGACAAACTATAAATGTTTGAAATTTTTCAAAGTTTCAATTAGAAAATTATAGAGCGATCGATAAATATCGATAGACAGAACAATTAATGATCGATAGAATGATAGACAGACAGATAGAATGTTAGAACAATAGATAATAGACAGAAAGATAAAACGGATGGATGGATAGAACAACAGAACAACAGAACCATAGATAGATAGATAGATAGATAGATAGTCGTATGGATGTATTGATGGATAGATGGATGGATGGATGGATGGACAGATGGATGGATTAAAATAGTCGCATGTCTGTATGGACGGATGGATAGATGGTTGGATGGATGGATGGATGGATGGATGGATGGATGGATGGATGGATGGAGTGACAGATGGATGGATGGATGGATGGATGGCAATAGACGTAAGGATCGATAGATGGATAGACGGATAGATAGAACAACAGATAGAATGATAGACATGGATGGATTGATGGATGGATGGAAATAGACGTATGGATGAATGATGGATAGATGGAACAACAGAACAATAGATAAAACGATAGACGTATGGATGGATAGATGGCTGGATGGATGGATTGAAACAGATGGATGGAAATGGATGGATGATGGATGGATGGATGGATAGATAGATAGACAGATAGATAGATAGACAGACATAGATGGATTGAAATAGACGTGTGTATGGATGGATGGATGCATTGAAATAGATGTACGGATGGATTAAAGTGGATGGGTAGAATGATAGAACGACAGACATTTAGATAGATAGATAGATAGATAGATAGATAGATAGATAGATAGACATAAGGATGGATTGAAATAGACGTATGTATGTATGGATGGATGGATGGATTGATGGACTGAAACGGACGTACAGATGGATTGAAATGGATGGATAGATAGAACGATAGAACGATAGATAGATAGAGAGACATAGATGGATTGAAATAGACGTATGTATATATGTATGGATGGATGGATGCATTGAAATAGACGTACGGATGGATTGAAGTGGATGGGTAGAACGATAGAACGACAGACAGATAGATAGATAGATAGATGGATTGAAATAGACGTATGTATGTATGTATGGATGTATGGATGGATGGATGGATGGATTGGAATAGACGTACAGATGGATTGAAATAGATGGATGGATGAATGATAGAACGATAGAAAGATACGTAGACAGATAGATAGATAGATAAGATAGATAGATTGAAATAGACGTATGTATGCATGTATGTATGGATGTATGGATGGATGGATGGACTGAAACAGACGTACGGATGGATTGAAATAGATGGATGGATGATAGAACGACAGACAGATAGATAGATAGATGGATTGAAATAGACATATGCATGTATGGATGGATGTATAGATGGATGGATGGATTGGAATAGACATACGGATGGATTGAAATAGATGGATGGATGGATAATAGAATGATAGAACGATAGAACGATAGATAGATAGATAGATAGATAGATAGATAGATAGATAGATAGATTGAAATAGACGTATGTATGCATGTATGTATGGATGGATGGATGGACTGAAACAGACGTACAGATGGATTAAAATGGATGGATGAAAGAACGATAGAACTACAGATAGATAGATAGATAGATAGATAGATAGATAGATAGATAAACATTTGGATTCTGTGTTTGATTGACTGAGGAACTGAATCAATCGCACTAAAACACCCACACACCCCCCCATGTGCACACACACACTCCCCCACCCACACACCTCTATACACACATTCTGAATTTCATTTAGTAGAACAAGTACATGTAAAATCTCTCTCTTTCTCTCTATTCCAGACTAACTCACACATGTGCAAAAGCTCTCAGATGAGTGGGAGTGAGAAGTGACCAGCAGTTCTTATCACAGTCACGCACACACACACACACACACACTCACACACTTTCGCAGTGGCCGTGTTGAATGGATTAGCTGTGTGTGCGCCAGTGAAAAGTGCTTCTGGCTGTTTGTTCCAATTTCCAGGCAATTCCTCATGTTTTCTAAAGATCTCAGGCACAACTGCCCAGCTTTAACCACTACTATTATCTTTCTCCCCCACACACAAACTTTCCTAGCTCTCTAAATTGACATTTACAAGAGACTGACATTTACTGACAAATACTCTTTTTTCCCAACCAATACATATTTTTGATATCAGATGTGTCCATTAAGTGACATGCAGAACAGATTTTATTTTTTATTTGAATTGTTTTGCTGTATTTTTAAGTCTGATCAGACTGCAACATTATTAAAAACAACAACATTAACGCATGATTTTTAGATATAAAGATGCAGTCTTATTTTCACTTTTGAATGGGAATGGCTGTTTGAAAAAAGTTACTTATGCAATTACATTATGCAAAAATAAGTAAAATAAATAAATTTCAGTAAACAATGCTGAATATCAGAATATATCAAAATGGAGGTGCTAATTGATATTAAAAAACATATTACATTACAAAAAAGTGTACATTTTGTAAAAAAATATTAGTCAATCCCTAGGTCATCATTTGATTCGTTTTACATATGATTATATAAAATATTAAACTTCTCAACGGTTGTCTTGACGTACTTTGGTTTAACTGAATTTCCTCCTTTTTTCGACCTCACTTTAAATTCAAATTAAGTCATTCTCAATTATATTCTAAATGATGCACAACACTGTCAAATACCATAGATAAAACCAAGTCTTACCCTAAAGTGAGGAAGTGCTTAAAATGTCACACAGTGCCATCCATCCATCGATCTGTCTATCTATCTTTAACATATGTGTCATTTCAATAGCATTAGCATCACAAAACAGGTCAAACATCTGCTGAATGTCCTTCAAACTCCTGACAGGCATGTTTTAGCAATGTCTTGCATTGTAAAAATTTTATCTTGCAAAAGAAAACAAATAGAGGCATCAGTGACGCACATGTTATAAGCGTCTGACGACGAATCTGTCCTGGTCCGGCAGATCTCAACAACTACAACAGCTAGGAAGAAATCAGCTCACAGGAAATCAATCACACTGACAAATGCATAAACACGCACGCAATGGCATTTAAAACAGCTGGCAGCTATAAAAAATTCACGGCATTGGGCAAAAACACAGACGACTACGAGCATTACCCTTTCACTCATAGCTGAAGTAAAAAATCTGATTTCCTGTATGTGAATTTAAGTGTGTGGGTTTGTGTGAGAAACTGTGTACGTGTGTGTGATTTAGGTGGTGCCACTCGGCTGTCCGGACCTCCTGAGAAGTGACTGGGCCAGACGGGTACTTTATCCAGTTGCCATGACACCCAGCCAGTGACCTCTGGGTATTCACAGGGCCGGCATACCGTGGGCACTGCCAAGAGAGGGGCACCGCGGCCGTGCCAAACTCACAGAGAGAGCGCCTGACATCATTTCCCATTAAAGAGGCACATTCTCCCACTGCTGCTGGCGGCAGAGACTGAGAGAGAGAGAGGGGTGAGGATGATTCAGGACGAGCGGGCGTTTGGCTGTTCACCCTAACTTATGGACAGGCATATTCTATCAGTAAATGAGGTTTAAGCACATTTTTTCTGATGCCCTCGCTGAATCATTACAGATGACCCAACAAGTGTTTGTTTTTGGCCTCGGGATCAGGAAATGACATGGGACTAACCAGGACTCTTTGTGTCGAATCACTGCTATTGTTCCACTAATAGACTCCCTTTCAATTCATGAGCGAGAATTTGAATGGAACCGGGTACACTGCACAGGAAAAGTTGTATTGGAATCTGAATTGGATTGACATTTATCTATCCATCCATCTAAAATGCATGCATCCATCCTCCATCTATATCCATCATCCACATTTACCCACCCATCCATCCACATATATGTGTCCATCCATCCATCTATAACCTCCATCCATCCATCCATATCCATTATCCACACATGCATATCTATTCATCCCTCCATCCATCCATAACTATCCATCCATCTATATCCATCATCATCCATCCATCCATTCACATCTAACTATCCATCCATCCACATGTATCCATCCGTACATCTATAACCTCCACCCATCCATCCATTCATCCATCCATCTATATCCATTATCCACACATGCATATCTATTCATCCATCCATCCATCACTATCCATCCATCTATATCCATCATAATCCATCCATCCATCCATCCACATTTATCTGTCTATCCATCCTCCATCTATATCTATCAATCCATCCATCCACCCATCATCCATCTATTTCTATCATCCACATTTACACATCCATCCTTCCACATATATGTATCCATCCATACATCTATAACCTCCATCCATCCATCTAACCATATCCATCTATATCCACCATCCATACATGTATATCTATTTATCCATCCATCCATCCATCTACATCTATCAATCCATCCATCCATAGCTATCCATCCATCTATATCCACCATCCATACATCCATTCACATCTAACCATCCATCCATCCATCCATCCGTCCATCCATCAGTCCATCCATCCATATCTGTCCTTCCATCCATCATCCATATCCAGCCATCCGTCCACCCAGATCATCTATATCTACCCATTTATCCATCTATCCATATCCATCTATATCCATCATCCATCCACCCACCCACCATCCATCTATATCCACCATCCATCCATCCATTCACATCTAACCATCCATTTATTCACATCTAACCATGTAACCATCCATCCATCCATCCATCCATCCATCCATCTATCTCTGTCCTTCCGTCCATCATCCATATCCAGCCATCCATCCACCCAGATCATCTATATCTACCCATTTATCCATCTATCCATCCATCCCCAGCTGACATCACTAAGCCTTTCATTTCCCTGTTGTTTTAAGGGCTCATTAAGGATCATATGAGTTTCCTCAGAGAACATTTACTGCTGACTTATTAATACTGGTTTCATTTTCTGGCTGACATGTTGTGTTATTGTTCACTGACAGTAGACATTCATTATCCCTTTATCTCTCCTGCATTCTTTTACCTTTTATGTTTGGTCTTACAGCCACAAAAAGTGCTTTTGATAAACATTAAAATCCTTTCAACTTTAAGCACATAGATATATTGTCATAATTATTAAGAAAACACAAACATTATTAAGATTATAATGATTTGGTTTGTGTTTTACCTTAGTAGTTTTTGAGTGCATTGATTTTATTTTTTTTATTTAACTGAATAATTGGGCCATAAGCTACATACAGTTGAAATGTCTGACAAAAAAACAAAACAAAAAAAAACAGATGTAATTTATTTTTTCATGACAAAAAACATGAAAGCTATATTTCCTGTAAACAATGTTGCTTCCTGTCAAATGAGGCCCAAAAACGGTGCTTATTGATATTAAACATACTAACATCTTAACATATTAAAAAGGTGAGTCAGGCTGCTAAATACTGTTAACACATAGACAAAAATAGTCATATACCAAGAGAGTTTGAACCAGTCTAAGGAGGTTTGTTGGCCGGCCAAGTAGCTGATTGTGACCAGCTGATAAATGCCCAAAACCCCTCTGAAACCATTAAACAAGACTAACTTGAAGACTGGAAACCACTATGGTTGCCAGCTATGACCAGCAAACCACCTTAAACTGGTTCAAACAGAAGATACTGTAGTCTATGAAAGAGATTGAAATCTGCATAAACAAATAATGCAGCTTTTGCCACTTCAAGATCCAACGGTCTCGAACAGAGTGTGGGCAGAGCTTTCTAAAGATCATTTATGTAACGGACCATCAGTCATAATGAAGTCCACGCACTGACACTTGATAAGGTCAGTACTCTAAACTCTGTTCTGTAATCACTTCTACTTTACCATATTTGGTTGAGAGCTCTTTAACATGAATGCCCTGGATTGAAGGTCTGATCCCAACTTGAGTTAACGACATTTAGAATAGAAATGCTAATCAGGCTGTGAATATGCTAATGAGGTCAGCGGAAACTGCAGAAGACAGTTCAACCTAATGAACGCAGAAAGGAACAGACAGTAAACACAGCAAACATCAAACTTCAGACTGAAAAACCCCCACAAATGAAAAAATGGCTCATTTAGGCCATGCAACATAATTGACCAGTCGCATCCAGCAATTATCTGTTTTATAAAACATGCATAACGTCTACATTCGCTTCAAAGAGACAAAAACAACAGACAGATGGCATGTAATCTTAATGTTGCACTATAAACGTACCAATCAACAAGGACAAGTCAAGTCAACACTCAATTATCCGATTATCTAAATATGCGTTTCCTGCATTTAGCCGCACAAACTCAATTACAGCCTTTTGTCTGCCTCCAGAAACCTCTCGCTAGATAAAATTATAGGCTGCATGTCCCACGATGCCACTGAGATTCCACAGGAGACCGTTAAAAACGTTTCGCGCACAGATGAATAACTGCGATGCAGAGAGAGACTAAAAGAACTTGAATAAAAAGCAAGAGACTGAATAATCAACTGCCACCTGAAACCACTCAGTCAACCCAAATGATTCAATTACCCTTCACTGCCCACCGACAAACAGACAGAGAGAGAACGCTGTTGTATAGATCGAAAGATGAATGATGTTTTGATGCCAGAATCTGGTGACAATGATTGACGTGTACACATAAACAGCACTGTTTTCTCTCCATCACAGTTTCATTCAACTCTCTGTCTGGGTGTGTCTCAATCCGCCCCCTAATTCAGAAGTACGTGCACTGGAAGGCTAGGGAGTTAAGTGAGATAAATTCTTTCACTTAGGCTTGCTATATCACCAGAGGTGTATAAAGTACTAAGAAATGTCAATTCAGTTATGTTTTAGGACTAGGTGAAACAATCCCATTTTTAGGACCTGAGGTATGAGTGGCGACAATGCATCCATCGATGAAATTTCCTTACTATGATGGTGATTGAGTGGAATAAGAATGAGGGTTTTTGCTTCATCGGGGTCATCAGGTGGGCACCCTCCTTCTCTGGCGTTTCGATGATAGGCCCACGACACCTCCAGAGGGCTCATCGGCATCACCTGGCGTCCCAGGTGTGCCCCCCTCTGCTTTCAACCCCTCAATGACTCAGGTAATATTAGGGGCCCAGTTGGAGTCTCCCCTTTTCACCCAAAGCCATCGACTTGCTTCTTCTGCTGCACCTGATAGGGCTTTGATGGTTCGGCGTAAGATTTGACCTTGCACTCCCAATTCCTTAAGCAGCCTGATAGTTGACTTGCCCACGAAGCCTCTGCAGCCGACTTCCACTGGGCAGACCTTGGATTTCCATCCGCGTTGCTCAGCATCAGCTGCCAGCTCTGTGTACTTAAGGCTTTTGCGCTCAAATGCCTCCTCCACAGCATCCTCCCAGGGAACGGTAAGCTCTATTATATACACAGTGTGGAGAGAGGAGGACCAGAGCACAAGGTCTGGTCTAAGGTTTGTTGTGGCGATCTCAGAAGGAAAATGAAGTCTTTGGTTCAGATCTACCACCAACTTCCAGTCTCGAGCCCTACCAAGCTGGCCAACGTCCGATATTGTTTGGACTTTGGCTGTTTTTGTACCTTCTCGGGTGAACTCTCTTGCGTATGAGGGATGAAATGATGAAGGAGGCAGGGAATTGATCTTTAACCGTCTGGACTCCAAGGTAGCTGCTAGGCATCAAAATTTTGCTTAAAAACCCAACAATTAAATCCTAATTAATTAATTTGCATGCTGAAATTAGTGGCAAAAACCATCCTATGTTGGTTGGCTGGTCTTAGCTGGTAAGGTGTTCACACAGGATGCGTCTTGGCGTCTAAAAACACGAGATGCAGTGTAGAATGCCTCCACCACGTTGCCATCAAATAAAACAAATGTCATACCAACTTGCTTCTGTAAACAAAAGCTTGCAACAAGCCCCGCCTCCGGGGTCTTCTGATTGGTCACTGTTTTGGAACCGAGATGATGAGTAGCACCAAAGTCCCTTTAAAACCAGTCATTTCACATGGTGGCCATCCTTGAAACGCCTTTTGGGCATGCAAGTGGGGAATGGGGAAACATCAAATTCTCCAAAGCTGTTCACTAAGCTTACAATTAAAACGGCAATGAAATTTGACAACAATCTCATAAAGCTTGTTTGTTATGTTCAAATAAAGCTTGCTTTTAAAGGAGAAGTCCACTTCCAGAACAAAAATTTACAGATAATGTACTTACCCCCTTGTCATCCAAGATGTTCATGTCTTTCTTTCTTCAGTCGTAGAGAAATTATGTTTTTTGAGGAAATTTTTCTCCATATAATAGACTGATATGGTGCCCCAAGTTTGAACTTCCAACAAGCTTCAAATGATCCCAAATGCGGTTGTAAACTATCCCAGCCAAGGAAGAAGGGTCTTATCTAGCGAAATGATCGGTTATTTTCATTTAAAAAAATACAATTTAAATACTTTTTAAAGTCTTATCTTCTCTCTGCCTGAACTGTGTATTCTGGCTCAAGACAGTTAGGGTATGTCAAAAAAAAACGTATTTTCTCCTTCAACCTCAAAAATCCTTTTAAAATGATCCTACATCGCCGCAGAAATACCAACCCAGTCTATGCAACATGAACATGCAAAGAAGACCAAACACCGTTAACAAAAAAGGTAAAACAGATTCTGAAGTTGAGGGAGAACATGAGATGGGAGTTTTTCGACATACCTTAACTGTCATAAACCGGAACAAAAACAGAGTTCAGGGAGAGTAAGACAAGACGAGCGTTTGACATTAAAAAGTATAGAAATTGTATTATTTTTATGAAAATAACCAATCGTTTCACTAGATAAGACCCTTCATCCTCAGCTCGAATCATTTACAACTGCATCTGGGATCGTTTGAAGCCGCATTTAAACTTAAAATTTTGGAAGTTCAAACCTGGGGCACCATAGAAGTCCACCATATGGAGAAAGATGCTGAAATGTTTTCCTCAAAAAACAATTTCTTTACAACGGAAGAAAAAAAAAGACATGAACATCTTCTATAGGAACTAGAGCATCTAATGGCAGCTGCAGGCGAGGGCTTATTCGCCATATTGGGCATTGCATTTTGTCCCATTTATAAATATTGGGAGTGCCAATATTCCAATATATAGTCTTTGGCGGCGCTCCGTGTAAAAGTTGAGCTTTTTTTTTTAACTTCACACTTCGTCCTGAAAACACGATTTTATGTGCGATACGTGAACGGTCTAGCATGTGTTCACATAGAAAAACAATGTAAAACTAGCGCACTGAAATAGAAAACAAGTTCTGTGTGAATGACCCCTTGGCTGATTTCAGTTGTTTTGTTTTTTTTCAGCAGGGAACATTACATTTCACATTGAAATTGACTATTTGTTAAGTAAAAGTAAGTTTAAAAGTACAAAGTACAAGTTAATTTAAAAACAATGTACATATAAATACTGTTTTAAAGTTTGGGAAATACTGAAATATTACAATTTAAAAGAACAGTTTTCTATTTTAACATATTTTAACATGTAATTTGTCAAATGATTGTTAAGAAATCATTCTAATATACTGATTTGGCGCTCAAGAAACATTTCCTACTATTTTTCATGTAGAAAAATGTTAGAAAAGAGCAACATTCATTTGAAATAGAAATATAACATTTTAAAATCTTTACAGTCACAATTGATCAATTTAATGCATCTTTACTGAACAAAAGTATTAATTTCTTTAAAAATAATCTTACTGACCCCACATTTCGAAATGGTAGTGTCTTTTTTTTTAATAAACATTAAGTCAATATGACATGTGAAACGTACACTTTAAAATTTCAGTGACTCGCACTCATGACTGCACATGCGCATTGGCTGGAATAGCATTAAAAACAAGCTTTTTATAACTGTATATGAGTCAAGGTTTATGAGACTGTTATCAAATTTCATTGCTGTTTTAACTGTAAGCTTAGTGAACAGCTTTGGAGAATTTAATGTTTCCCCATTCAAAGAGACAGGAGCTGCACTTGCATGCCCGAGAGGCGTTTCAAGGAAGGCCACCGAGTAAAATGACTTGTTTTAAAGGGACTTTAAGGCACCTCTCATCATGTCAGTTCCAAAACAGTGACCAATCAGAAGACCCCGGAGGCGGGGCTTGTGTTGCGAGCTTTTGTTTACAGAAGCAAGTTGGTGTGACAACTGTTTTATCTGATGGCAACATAGTGGAGGAGGCATTCTGCACTAGGGATGGCTTGATAACATAATTTTGGCTTTAGTACGATACCCGAATGTAATACCTCGGTATTGATACTAAATCAATGACATTTTCCCTTTTTTATAAAAATAACAGAGTACAAGTATTTAACATAACATTATTAAAATTAAGAAGTTCCCAGTAAAAAGCAATCACTGAAGAACAGTTTGCACTCCTGTTTATCAAACTTTCGCCCTATAGAAGTCCAGTACAGACTTCTCCTTCACACAGAATTTCAGAAAACACTGGCCTACTGAGATTATTCATGTTTTAGTGCTTGACGGACAGCTTTAGAAATATAACATCTCATGGACATTGTCAGAGGTGAATCTAGAAACAAACTAGCCATGTTCAGCCGTTCAATCAAACAATGCAAGTGTCAAATGTAAGCTCATAAAATATAAATAAAGGTGTGGTAAAAAATAAAAGTATAGTTTAACCTACGATAGCATTTTGTGCTATCTTTCAAAGACACTTAGAAAATTTGACCATGGATGCCATAGTTTTATAGAACTGTACAAAACAACTATACTTTTTTTGTAATAGAATTTAAAACTAGAAACTTGGATTTAGCCAGCAATAAACTTACATCATAGCTTAACTTTTCATGTGAGATTTTGATGCTATCATACATTGGAAATTAAAAACTCGTTTTCAATAACCTTAAAGAAAGAAAGGGTGCAAATGTACAACAACATACTGAAGCTGGATGATAAAATGACATTGCAGCTGTGCCATAATTCACAGACTCTATGGGGGAACGCTACAGGATTTGCTAATAAGTTTGACCTTTAAGCGTTTCAGCTTATCAGGAGACTGTAGGCAAAGAAACCTGTGCAAACGTCACATTAGCATTCTAGCACTGCATTGATGGCAGTAGTCGAACAGAGAAACGTGTACACGACACAGTATAATGGGGTCAAAGTTGCTGTAAGGACATAGCAGAGCACAAAAAATATAACACAAAGACAGATTTCCCCTTGTGGCAAACACTTACGGACGTGAAAATGCAAAAAGCATGCTGAAATAACACGTTTTTTGCTGTCTAAGCAGAAAAGATGCTTGAAATCTGTGCAATTGTACGATGATGGCCACTTTATGTGTTTTCACGGTTCGAGGGCAAGTGACTTTGAGGCCTTCTGGAGAATGTTTTACCCTGGGAAGCTGTTAAATCAACTCCCTCCCACTAGAGACGGAGGAGGAGAACAACGGAGGGAAAATCTTTAAGCCGTTTTTACGATTCTGTGGAGCTGCGTCAAGGGCGCCGCTGATCTACGGGGATCATTTTAGCGTAATTCACGTTGTCAGCGGCCTGTTGTAAACCTGGCCATTTAATTGTACAGCCCTTTTGTTCCGTCGTATCGTGTGTAGCCATGCATGTGATTGCTTTATCAGGGGCATTATGAAAGAAAGATGTTATTAAATTTCCGCACCCAAGTGAACGGTCACGACAAGTTACTGGTTCAACCGTAAATGTAGAGTACGGTCGAGTCTCGGCTTTAAAATACGACATTAATACTCGTACATTCTGGGGACATCCGTAGAGCCCTTCTACAGCTGAAAAAGAGATGTACTGGCCGTTTGCCATGCTAAAGGGCGTCACGTGTGCGTCCCAAGAGAAGAGCCAGAAAGAGACAATAGAAACCTGAGAACCGCTAAGAAAAATGTCACTTGAAGAGACCACAGAACTGTAATTGGCCCCTTCTGGCACAAAGAAATGGCAGAAAGTGAAATATCAGCCAGAAAATGTACCAAAACAACAGGTTTAATGGGTGAATGATAAATAAAGATGTAATTTCTACAAACAGGATTTCTTCATTACTCCTATAGCAACACTTCCATTAGCCACTCATGTGATTTTATGGTTTGGAATAGGAAACTTGGTTTCATGAGAAGTCAAAAACAACTCCTAAACCTAATATATATATATATATGTGACCCGGCTATATTTGCAGCAATATCAAACAATACATTGTATCGGTCAAAATGATCAATTTTTCTTTTATGCCACAAATCATTAGGATATTAAGTAAAGATCATGTTCCATGAAGATATTTTGTAAATTTCCTACCGTAAATATATCAAAACTGAATTTTTGATTAGTAATATGCATTGCTAAGAACTTCATTTGGACCACTTTAAAGTTGATTTTCTCTATTTTGATTTTTTGCACCCTCAGATTCCAGATTTTCAAATAGTTGTATCTCAGCCAAATATTGTCCTAACCTAACAAACCATACATCAATGGAAAGCTTATTTATTCAATATAAATCAATTTTGTACTTTAAGTACTACAGCTCAAAAGTTTGGGTTTGGTAAATATTTAATATTTTTGAAAGATTCTCTTACACTCAGCAAAGCTTAAAGTTATTTGATTTAAAAATACAGTAAAAACTGTAAAATATTATTACAATTTAAAATAACGGTTTTATATTATATTTTAAAATGTAATTATTACTTTAATGATAAAGCTGAATTTTTATTAGCATCATTACTACAGTCTTCAACAGGGTTATAATAAAACTGGGGGAAAAAAATCATTTTTTTACAAAAATAATTTGTCTCTGAAAATAAAATAAACATTAACTGAAATAATTAAATATGAGTCATTTCAACTAGTTGCAACATTTTGCATTTTAAAAACATGTCTATATAGATGTCTATACATACACGTTTTAAATTTTTTTTGAAAATGACAAAAACACAACATTACAAACTAACTACAATGAAAATAAAAATGGAAAATATATTAAAAAGAACTGAGTTTTTTTTAAACTTTGGTGCATTCAAATATAAAAACAAACTTAAAACTGATTCAAAATATTAATAAAAGTATAATAGCATCTCAATGATACTAAAACAACACTGGTATTCAGTGTCACATGATCTTTCAGATATCTTTCCTAATTTGCAGCTTGAGGAACATTTCTTATTATCATCAATATTTTGTAGAAACCTGATTTTTTAAAATAATTCTTTGATGACTAAAAGTGCAATCTTTTCTAACATTATAAATGTCTTTCCTGTCATGTCTGATTAATTTAATGTGCCCTTCCTGAAAAATAGAATAGTTTTTTCTTTTGATTATAATCAATATAAACAATGCAGCATAATTACAGAGTTTTTTTGGATATGTGAGGATTGTGTAGCACAGCTACGAGAGTAAGTTACTGGGCAATTTATTGTAGAGAATGATAACCAGTGCAAACGCAGCAGGATGGCATCTGGTAAAAGCGCTCAATTGGCCCGTGCGTTCACCCGTCCACAGGCTTCTCCACACCTCTGTCAGGATTGCTTTTCCCAATTCCGAGGCCATCCATTATCACCACATTCACTAGAGGACAAGCACTCCTCGCTCTCCTGGGCTCCTTTTCGAAGCTGCAATTTGTTCGTCATATCTTGCGCCTCGACTCCCGCGTCGAGTCGGAGTGATGGCGGCGGTCGCGGCGGCGATACACAGGTGCTGTCGTGACCGACATCTCCCGCGGACCCAACTGAGAGCTGCTCATCTCCCGCTCACCCCCGCGTGTCAGCAGCGAAAATACAACTCCCTGCCTCTGTCTGCCTCTCTCACCGGAGATTAGAGTGACTCACGGCGCAGCTAACCCGGCCTGCATCAGCAGCAGTGCGGCCTACGACAGTTATTAAAAGGAAGCTGCCCGCACTGCTTTCCAACATCATCTCTCTCTCTCTCTGCGTGTGCTGCACAAACGTATATTTGTTCCTTCTTTTTTTAAGTTCCTAAATTCTCTCCCTCTCTCTCTGGCAGGCGGCGATGTATTTTCCAGACTCAGCCATAAATATAGGGCATGCGCTGCAAGCAGTCTCTGAGGACCACATCAGCAAGTGATGGACGGGCTACAGCGTTCGCCTGCGTGAGTGTGTGTGTCGCTGCGCAACCCAACACTGCCGGACAACCACAATTTATGTACTCCAGCGCCAGTTCCTGCTTATATATTTATATACTTAATGGCCTTTCAAGTCTAATTTGAGTAAATTCGGTAATTTGCACGTTGTAACATGGCGAGAGGCGTTATTTGTTAAATGGAGAAAGCATTACGGCGGCATTAGCTTTCAACACGCGGCCGTGGCAAATTTCAGATCGCTAACTTACGGCGCTCTTTAATGTAATGCCGGGCCCTCGGAGTTATTATAAGAAACGCGCCGTCTCCATTCTGCCTCTAATTTCATATCAGTTACACTTGGGGAGGAACTCAATTCACATAAAAATCACATTCGTTTCTGTTTTTCGTTATTTCGTGCTTATGATGAAACTGATGGACCGAGTAAAAACGTATACACAATTTGCCTCTTCGTCGACGCGTTTTACACATGACTGATTTAATACTTTATGAAGTTCATTTTTTTGCAGCTTTTGCATGCCCGGTAGCCTAAAACATCTGGTCGATAACCCAAGGAAATGTTAACATATAACTACACTAAGCGGTCATATTTAAGTTAAATATAGGCCTGCTAGCTAATGTGACTGAATCAGCTTGACTACATTTGGTTCAAGCAGATCAGAAATAGCATTTCTAAGATGGATACACCAAGGGCAGAGTTTAAAAGTCAACTGAATTGCTCAGTAAATTGCCTGTTAGGTCAACACATCTTAAATTATGTGTTATTCTTTACATATGAAGGTATTTTTAGTCAATCAAGTGATGATAAAAATATCAGCTGTTGCCACAGTTACACATGCAGACTTAACATCTGAGCAATCTTAAATTGGAGTAAAGTTTTATATAATGATAAGGTGCTAGCAATTCAAAAATAAATCATTTATATATTATGTAACCGCATGTGATAAGAAGTAATGGCTGGTCTTTGACTTGTGATATCTGCTGATTTAAATATTAAAAAGTATTTTATTTTATTTATTTTTTTCTGAGACTTGATGGACACAAACTAAAAGATTCAAAAACAACAAAAATGGTGCATATATGTGACCCTGGACCACAAAACCAGTCTTAAGTAGCAAGGGTATATTTGTACCAATAGCCAATAATACACTGTATGGGGCAAAATGATCAATTTTTCTTTTATGCCAAGAATCATTAGCATATTAAGTAAATAACATGTTCCATGAAGATATTTTACTGTAAATATATCAAAACTTAATTTTTGATTAGTAATATTCATTGCTAAGAACTTCATTTGGACAACTTTAAAGGTGATTTTCTCAATATTTAGATTTTTTTGCACCCTCAGATTCCTGATTTTCAAACAGTTGTATCTCAGCCAAATATTGTTGTAGCCTAACAAACCATACATCAATGGAAAGCGTATTTATTCAAAATGTAAAAATGTAAAGAAAAAATGACCTTTATGACTGGTTTTGTGGTCCAGGGTCACATATTAGGGAAACACATGGAAAGCGCTATTTTTGACATTACTGTGACTTAAATATTTTACAAATCAAAAGTTAAATAATCTAATTTGATGATTTTCTCCTTTTAAATTTACATTTTAAAAATTCAACAAAAAATTGTTTATTAAATAATCATGTGGTAAAAGCTATTTATTTATTTATTTATTTCAATCAATTCTGTAATTTAAATATTTTAAAAACATACTACAAATAAATATCAAATATACTACATCTCATTTGATGATTTTCTTATTTTGGAAACGCGATGGATGCGAATAAAAAAAGTTTACATATTTAATTAATCATGTGGTAATGGGTATTTTTTGAAAATCCTGTGATTTACAAATTTTACAAATCAAAATTTATCTTGCATGACAATTGTCTCTTTTGCAGCTTAATGGAGAAAACCAAAAGATTCAACAAAAACAGTTGACATATTAAACAGCCATGTGGTATTTGCCAATTTTTTTTTTTTTTTTTTTTTTTTTTTTTTTTTAGATTTTACACATCAAAATGACTTAATCTTATTTGATAATTTTCACTTTTGGCAAGAGTGCATGCAAATCTTGTAATTCAGACTTTTTTTTCTCAGAATTGCATAATACAAACTTGCATTCTTACTTTTTTTGTCTCAGAATTGTGAGACATAAAATTGCAATTGCATGTTATAAAGTCAGAATTGCGAGATATGAATTACAAGTTATAAAGTCAAAATGTCAAGATATAAAGTCACAATTCTGGCCTTTTTTTCTCAAAATTGTGTGATATAAACTAACAATTGCAAGAAATAAAATCAGAATTGCAATTGTTGTGTTTATATCTCGCAATTCAGATTTTTTTCCATCAGATTTGTGGGATATAAACTCACAATTGCGAGTTATAAACTCCAGTTTTGAAGGGAAAAAAGACTGATATGTTCTCAGAATTGACAGGTAATATCTTACATCTTAAAGTTTATGTCTCACAATTGTGACTTTATAACATGCAGTTCTTTATAACATGCAATTACATGCAATTCTTGAGTTTTTATCTCACAATTCTGACTTTTTTCTAAGAATTGTGAGATAAAAACTCACAATTGCATGTAATTGCATGTTATAAAGAATTGCATGTTATAAAGTTTGTATTCTGCAATTCTGAGAAAAAAGTAAATTGCGAGATAAAAAGTCAGAATTGTGAAAAAAAGTCACAATTACATTTTTTTTTTTTAATCATTCATGGTAGAAATGGCTTCCATAATTTTCCAACAAACCTGTAATTTAAATATTATACTAATCAAAATTACTTTATCTTATTTGATGATTTTCTCTTTTGACAACTTAAAGGATGCTAAGCAAATTATATATATTCATGTGGTAATAGCTATTTTTTAACAGTCCTAATGGTTTAAATATTTTAAAAATCTAAACTAAATCTCATTTGATGATTTTCTCTATTAGAAACTTGATGGGTGCAAACCAAAAGAATGAAAAGCCAGACAAAGCACAAAGCAGTCTTGCCCACCACTGACGACTACGTGAACATATCTACAAGCTACAGCGAGGATATTCCTCATTTCCACCATCGTAGCATATATGGTGTGATAGCGCCCAGTCCAGTTTGTTAGGCTTTATAGTCCATCAGGACAGTGTTGCCTGCAGGTTCCTATGCGCTGTGTGTACTACAGCTCCCGTTGTAATTACCTCAGGCTGTAATCCATTAAAGCACAGCCGATTATCAAGGGAAAGTGTTTGGAGTTCCAACCTAAAACCTGCCCATCTGAGTGGCCATCATGCTCGCTTTGTGTAGCGGCCATATTTCAAAACACTGGCTTCAGGCAACAAGTGCTGCTATTTCACTTTCCCTCTCTCTCTCTCTTTTCATCAGCCCCCCAGGCGGACCATCAAACCATCTGCTTCCCATCTCACGAACACGGCCGTGGCTCCATCACAGCTTCCCGTCATCCACAGGGCTCCGCGAATCCTCGTGCGATCGTTTGCACCCCGTCATGCCCCGTGTGAGGTGATGCTTGAAGACAACAGGCGGGGAACAACTGAAAGCTGTTCCTGATAAAATTATCACCCTCTAAATTTATCCCAAAGCCAAATATTTAACTTGAAACAGAAACAGTCCCACACTCGTTCAACCCCGCAGAGGACTAAATGCAGAATTATGAAAATTTGTTTTGTTAAATTAATGCAAGGCTCAACAATTACAGATGGTCTGATGGCCTGTAGCCAGTATGAGAGCGTTTTGGGCTATTTGGAAGTACTTGCCCTATTATATTTCAATAATAATAATAATAATGTGGTAATTGTTTTTTTTGGCAATCCTGTGCTTTAAATATTTTACAAATCAGAAGAACTTTATCTCATTTTGGAAATTTGATGAATACAAACCAAAATATGAAATAATAAAATAAAATAAAAATAAACGAAAACAAATAAAAAATATTGTTAGAATGATTTTTTTATAATTTTAATTTTTTAATAATAAAAAAAAACTATGTGGTAATGGCTATTTTTGACAATCCTGTGCTTTAAATATTTTACAAATCAGAAGTATTTTATCTCATTTTGGAAATTGATGACACAAACCAAAAGATGAAAATATAAAATAAAATAAACAAATAAAAAATATTGTTAAAATTATTTTTTAATAATTTTAATTTTATTAATAATAAAAAAAACTATGTGGTAATGGCTTTTTTTTTGACAATCCTGTTTTTTTTTTGACAATACTTTCTGATTTGAGACTTTATCTCATTTTGGACATTTGATAAACACAAACCAAAAGATGAAAAAATAAAATAAAATAAAAATATTTATCTCATTTGGAAATTTTGGAAATTTGATGAACACAAACCAAAAGATGAACAAATAAAATAAAATTTAAATAAAATTAAAAAAAAAAATTGTTAAAATGATTTTTTTAAAAATAATTGTATTTTTTAATAATAAAAAAAAAAAAAACAATGTGGTAATGGCTATTTTTGACAATTCTGTGCTTTAAATATTTTACAAATCAGAATTACTTCAAATCATCTTTTTTTTTATTTGAAGATCAATTAAGATAAAGGTAAATTGTACTTAATTCTATTGTAAAAAAAAAAATGTAAAAAAGTCTTACTTGCCCTATTATATTTCAATAATAATAATAATAATAATAATAATGTGCTAATTGCTTTTTTGACAATACTGTGCTTTAAATATTTTACAAATCAGAAGTTTGATGAACACAAACCAAAAGATAAAATAAAATAAAATAAAATAAAATAAAATAAAATAAAATAAAATAAAATAAAAACATTTGGAAAAATATAAACAAATAAAATATTGTTAAAATGATTTTTTAAAATAATTTTAACTTTTTAATAATAAAAAAACTATGTGTAATGGCTATTTTTGACAATCCTGTTCTTTAAATATTTTACAAATCAGAAGTACTTCATCTTGATCTTTTTGAATTTAAAGATTAAGGTAAATTGTACTTAATTTGTCTTCTTGGAAACATGCAAATATCTTTTGTTGCTTCCAAGGGGCAATGCTAAATGGAAAAAATTGATATTTCAACAGAATAAGAAAAATTTGGACATCTACATCCTGTTCAAAAGTTTTCACCCCCTGGCTCTTAATGCATGGTGTTTCCTTCTGGAGCATCAGTGAATGTTTTAACTTTTTTAATAGTTGTGTTTGAGTCCCTCAATTGTTCTCAGTGTGAAAAGATGGATGTCAAAATCATACAGTCACTTCTGGAAGGGGTTCAAATATGCAAAAGATGCTGGAAAATTGTTTCTGAAGAACAATGCTCAGTTTAACTGTTCAGAACAAAGAAGGGACTCATAAACAACCATCACAAAACAAAAAAACAGTCATAGATCATCCAGGGAACCACACACAGTATTAAGAACAAAAGTTTGGGAACCCTTGGAAGGGGGTTATTTTAATAATTTCAGCTATTTGTATGTATGTATGTATGTATGTATATATACATATATACACACACTTCAATGCAACAAGTAGGGAATTAAATTTTTGTGTTTTCCCTAAAACCAAATCTCCTGCATCTGCTCTGTTTAACAAATCCCCACCTCATTTTGAATAGCATTTTTCACGCCTTTCGGGTACAAACGAGAACACCATATTGTTTGTGTTGTTTCAATCAACATTACAGTTCCTAGAGTCTATTACAGATCACTTAAGCATCTCTCCACTTCTTTCTATCAAGTCTGCGCTTCTGAGAACTGATGTTCTGACGTCCTTAATCGTTTTCTGATGGTCTGTTTGGTCTGTGAGAGAGTTCTTCAAATGCGGTGTCTAAAAGACTCGCCGTTATACTGAAGGACAAAAAGATTGACAGCACGTCAGTTGAAGTAAATCAGACCTGCTTTAACCTCTCCTGAGATTGCAGTGAAAAAAAGAAATCCAACGACACGCTCTCAAAAGACCTGCTGACATCATCATCAAGTAGTCAGGTCTAGGATTTCATTTCTTTTTTTCTATTCTCCTGGTTTCTTTTGGTCCCTTGTCCACAAACACTCAAATACATCCTGTTCTGGTAATCAGACTCCTTTGAATGGGGGCTTAACACTTGTGGCCTTTCTAAAAGGCTTTACACACATGTAGACACAAGAAGATCACACACACATACAGAGACGCAGTTAAAGGGATCGTTTACTTAAAAATGCTGCTCAAAAACATGCATTTAGGCTTTTTCCTAGAACAGTGAGAAACATACCAAAATTTAAGTTGATATTGGTAAAAATGTGCTTTTGGTCCTATTTACCCAACTATATGCACACCATATAAATGTGTGTGTGTGTGCATTACAAATACATAATGTCAAAACAATGCATTAAAATTCTGAAATTTGCACAAAAGACAGCTTCAGATTATCTAAATATATAAATACATTTATATATACATTTATGTATATAGACATATATACACATATATAGCCATTTATTATTGCTTTTACTGTCATCTAGCTCTAATTTAGCACTATAGAAGGTGACAGATTATTAATAATTCTTTTTTCTTTGCATGTACTGTACCTATAAAAGAACACAATGCATTCTCTCAGAACAATGAATCTTGTGAGCTCCTGTCACAACAATAATGAATCAGGTGTGCTCTGAACTCTCTCTCATCTCTTTCTCATCCAGTTGCTGCTGGAGCGAGTGCATGTGTTCGAGTTTGTTGTTGGTATGTGTGCGTGTTTTGTCCCCCTGTCGTGCCATGGGAATATATACGGTCAGGGTAATTACCGCTATCAGAGCTAGTGCTACTGTCCTCACTTCTCAAACCCTCTGGGACTGATTATGGTCCCGCTCTGAGCTCCACTACTGCTGCCTGAACGACCCCTTTGCTGTCCTTCAATAAGTGATTCATCAAAGAGACACAAGCCCACACAGAAAGATGGACCGAGAGAGAGACCTGCGATCTGCTAGAGATCAGAGGATAGTGACGCGCGTGACACGGACTGAAACAAACTCACTTGAGACTGGCACTATAATGTAACTTGAAGGACTTTCTGTAAAATACAGGTTTTTTGACTTAACTATTGAATTGCAGAAAGTGGTGCACATGTTGAACATGAGTTTTTTTTTTTTTTTTTTTTTTTTTTAGAGGACAAGCCTAAGTGAAATAAGCAAATCATAATAAAATTAAATGTGTCAAACTTGACAAACTTACAAAAATTAATGTTTTACTTTATGTAACATGCACATGTTGGAAATGAGTTTTTGTTGTTGTTGTTGTACATCAAATTATCACATAAACTTAACCCAAACACCCTGTGTAGTGGACAAGCCTAACTGAATGAAACAAATCATAATAATATTTAATGTGTCAAACCTAACAAACTTAAATAGTCTGATAGCCATTTCTAATTTATGTAACATGCACTTGTTGCAAATTATTAGTATTATTTTTTTTTCACATCAAATTACCACATAAACTTAACCTAAACACCCTGTGTAGTAGACAAGCCTAACTGAATTAAACTAATCATAATAAAATTAAAGGTGTCAAACTTAAACTTAAATAGTTTAAAAACGTTTTTTAATTATGTAACATGCATATGTTGTTATTTTTTTATCCTCACTACAATTACTACGCAGATTTAGCACAAACACCCTGTGTAGTGGACAAGCCTAATTAAAATCAGAAAATCATCATAAAATTAAATGTGTCAAACTTTACAAACTTAAAAAAAAAAAAAAAATGTAATAACCGTTTCTAATTTATGTAACATGCACATGTTGGAATTTTTTTTTTCTCACATCAAATTACCACATAAACTTAACCCAAACACCCTGTGTAGTGGACAAGCCTAACTGAATTAAACTAATCATAATAAAATTAAAAGTGTCAAACTTAAACTTAAATAGTTAAAAAAAAAAAAAAAAACATTTTTTTAATTATGTAACATGCAAATGTTGTTATTTTTTTATCCTCTACTACACAGACTTAGCACAAACACCCTGTGTAGTGGACAAGCCTAACTGAAATCAGCAAATCATCATAAAATTAAATGTGTCAAACTTTACAAACTTAAAAAAAAAATGTAATAACCTTTTTTACTTTATGTAACATGCACATGTTGGAAATTAGTTTTTTTGTTGTTGTTGTTTGTAATGTGCACATGTTGAAAATAAGTTTTTTGGGTTTTTTTTTAAACATCAAATTACCACATAAACTTAACTCAAACAACCTGAATATTGGACAAGCTTGACTGAATTATTTTTATTTTTATTTTTTTTTTACCTTATGTTGTATGAGATTAGCAAGATTGTGTATTGGATAAGTTTGGTTATGAGACTGACTTTTATGCATTAAGTGCTCATTACAATAACATGCATCAAGATTTTGTCCTCAACCTAAGCACATGCACCACTCTTCAACACATCTGGTATCCCCAAAAACTCAAATACAGCTTTTCTAAACTCTTACGCAAGATAATAGTAAACACTAATAAGCATTTCCATTACTCAAAAACACAAAACAATTGTGAGATTTGTTTAGTCTACTGTATTTTCAATTGCGCTAGCTCTGTATAAAAACTATAGAAGTATATAGCTAAGTAAATGTGTGTCTGTGTGCTTCTATCTGTGTGTCTTTGTGTGTGGTGTATGTGTTTAGAAGTGTGAATTTATGTCAGGTAAAAGTGCACTGACCGCACACTGCCAAAAACCATGAATGTCTGACTCATACTGCCGAGTGTGTGTGTGTGTGTGTGTGTTCGTGTCAGTGTGCCTGGGCTTCCCTCACCTTCAAAACTAATCAAATCTGAACACTTTATACACACACACACACTCAGAAAGACCCAGTCTACTGCAATGAAACAACTTCCAGTCAGTCTTCAAACCCCATTTTCATCATTAAATCTCTCTTTTCCAAACATTATCTCTTTCGACGTGTGTGATTTGTGTATTTCTGGCAGTTATATTCAGCTCAAAAACAAATTACAGCTCGTAAAAACTCACTAAACCAAATCACACACAAGTTTACTTAAACATATAGCTTCTAAAGCAAATTCTATGACTGCAGGAAATACCAAACCCAACGTCTAAAAGAAAACAGTTCGTATTTACTGTATTTATAAATCATTTTACCTTTGAGGATGTTCCTTAAGGGAGGTTTCTGTCAAGTTTAGCTAACTTCTGGGGACAGTTTTGTCCCTAAGGCACAGCTAACTAAACCCACATAAACAGAGTCGCTCTGATCTCAGAGTTGCAAACACCTCCACAAATGCATTGAACGCACACCCTTCATACGTGAAGAACATACAAGTGTTCACTAAGACACACACACATACATACACACACACACACACACACAGACACACAGAGGGAATAAGCTCTAGGCAGCTGTGCAGTCTGAACACGCTCCACTTCCATTACGAGCAGAACAACCACAGTTTACCAATCCCTTCGGCTATAACAAACACATAAACGCACAGCACAATGGAGTACGAACTTACACACATGCACAAAACACAAACACATGATAAACAACTGAGCGCAGGGCAACATAAACCACTAAGTAAGTGCAAACAGACAGAATACACAATGAATGTACGCATATGGATACACATACAGGATTCTATACACGAAACAACTACCACCCATGATTTTTGACCATAAATTTCACTAAATTTATGGATGGGGCCCCTTTTATTTCAAGGCACAGTGTGTAACTTAGTTCCCAAATTATAAAATCCGGTGCCCCCCAAAAAGACCTTCCAAAAAGAAAAAAATAAACCAGCCAACCGCCACCCCCATCAAGAGTTATTCATCAAAAGAAGAAAGCCTTCCACTTTCAATATGGATTATGAAAGGAAATCAAATCAACAAGTGTAAACAAACGTAAACACAATAACAGACAGTTAACTTTCACTCTAAATTGGAGGAGAGCGGCACATTACAACGAAACTCAATCTCTTTCATTACAATCAACTTTTATACATTCAGACATCTGACAGGAAATTTTATCCTAAGTAATTGCATTGTTTTTAAAGTTCACATCTGATCAGTTCATGCATTCACTGGGAATGCAAAGTCTGCTATTGTGTTAAACATATTAGTTGAATAACTTTCCTCTTAATAATATTGAAAAATAAGGTTATACTTTATTTTAAGCTGTCCTGTTACAGGGTAATTTTATCATTTATGTATTTAATCCCATTTTATTCACCAGTGTTTTTGCCGTTGAGTTTGATGGTCCAATTCTAATAAGCAAAAATGACTTTAGATAAACTAATATTGTGTCTCCTGCATTCTTTTGGTGTAAAAGGGCTTTTGCGTTTGCCACAATATTACGTTTCATATTAATAAACAAACAAGCAAGCCCAGCCCAGATTTCAAAAGTAACACAAAAGTAGCATAACGCATTACCTTCAATAAAAAGTAACTAAGTAGTGTAATTAGTTACTTTTTTTAGAGAGTAATGCAATATTGTAATGCATTATTTTTAAAAGTAACTTTCCCCAACACTAATAGTAAGTACATGTAACGTGTAACAAGGACACCTTAAAATAAAGTGCCAAAAGTTATTTATTAAACATAAAGAACTTTAATTTTTCAAGATATTTGCTGGCTCACTACATTATGGCCCGAACATTTCAAGGTATACATTTTATTATTGTATGATTACTTTGAAAATATTAGTTTTTAGGAATATTTTATTAATTTAGAACTTTTACATGTTTCAAATTTAAATTTTTCAACACCAATTTTTTAAGAAATGCTGCCTCCCTACAGTATGGCCCACACATTTTACCAAAAAAATCATTTAGACTCGACAAATTTGTGGAAAAACCAAGCAACATTGACTATTTTTACAGTTAAGTTTAAATTAAGAAACAAAGCATAAGATGTCTTGGACATAATAAATGTAAATGTAAATGGCATAATAAACAATTGTAAAAGTAACTCACCTAGTGAGATAATGACATGATTTAGCAGTACCTGAAAGCCTACTGGATTATTTTAAAAATATTATCTGATTTATAATCTGAACTTCCATATGACTATTAAAAACAAATTTATCATATGTAATAAACTTTAATTTTACAATGTTATTTTGCACAAAATTTGCTTACAATACAGACCTCAAAATTTAAAAAAAAAAATCTCAACATTAAAATATATGTCTGTTGTCCACCTAACAATACCACTAGTACTACCACCTATGCTGATCAGTCAGTAAAATTGTATCGCCACAGTTTGGGGAAAGCAATAAAACTACATCATCGAAGACCCGATCAATTATAAATCACACACAAACAAACTAACCAGCAGAGCAACAATAACCTACTAACGCAAAAGGACAAACACACAGGCACAGGTGTTTGTCTTATAAAGGTTGCATGCCGATCAATGTGCTTTTGATTTGTGCTCATCCACACTGGGACGACAGTGACGTAAGTGGCAACTTTAGCGAGTTTACGGGTAAATTACCTCTGAAAACGACATCTTGTCAAACGGAGCTCTAACAAGCTATCGACCCACCACTGCCGCGTCCTAAACGAGCTGCTCCCCTGCTTCCGGTAACATCAAGCCACTGAAAAACAGAATTTATCTCCACTGATGTAATGAATCAGAGCCTAAGAAAACACATCAGGGACAAACACTGGAGGAGGATGGAAGATATAAAACGAGCAAAGAGACATATGTGTGTGAGCGGACGTGGGTGGGTGGTCCATTTTAAGTTTCTAATCAGAATTCGTTTTTCTGAGCAGTAAGCACGCAATTGCTTCTTTATGTAAAAATGCCGTCAAAAACACAAAGCACTTTATGGATTTCTGATCACATGACCTTCTGATGAGAAAATAAGGTTTTATTCACATTTACAATTCCAAATTGTTTTGCAAATTTGAGGAAACTAATCTATCCACATTATATAGGTGAGTGAAAATAAGCAAATTCAGTTAGTTGTCTAACTACTACTGCACACTGTGTATGTACAGCCTATGATACTACTTTCACATTGTGCTCTGAATGACAAAAAACTACTTAACCCAGATCAAAACACACACATTTAACTGGATTTCAAATAACAATACCACTCAGATCAAGTTTGGTAACATGTTCTACTGTTATGAATACAAATGAGCGTAAAATTCCAAAAATTCTAAATACACTAAGGGATAATAACGGAACAGAAGTTTTAGAAAGTTAGTTTCCACTAATACTAGCAACAGGATCTATGGAAGCCCATTTCTGTCACTAAATATAAAATTAATAAGGTAGTCGAGACTTTTTATCTCACAATTCTGACTTTTTTCTGAGAATTGTGAGATATAAACTTGCAATTGTGAGCTATGAAGTCAAAATTGTGAGATATAAACTCGCAATTCAGAGAAATAAAGTCTTTGCAAGTTGAATTGCAAGAATTGCAAGTTTTTATCTCTGATTTTATAACTCGCAATTCTGACTTTATTGCAAGAAAAAAAAGTCAGAATTGTGAGTTATCTCTGACTTTATAGCTCGCAATTCTGACTTTATAGCTTGCAATTGTGAGTTTAACTATATCTTACAATGTGGAGAAGAAAAAGTCAGAATTCTAAGGAAAAAAAAAAGTCGGAATTGTGAGATAAATAGTCGCAATAATCTTTTTTATTTTGTATTCAGATGTGGAAATACGCTTTCCAGGGTTTAAGTAGATTTTTGTTATAAAAGACCATTAAAACAACTTTGCGCATCAGTCCCAATCCATTCCTGAAAAAACAATCAACGAATTTGTGACTAAATATTGTGGCTTCAATGTGATGTATGTCAAAGATGATAACGTACCTACACAACGCACTAGTATAAATTTGCTCAAAATGTAACATTTTCCAAAGATCATTTTTTTTAACATAATTTGTTACATTTAATTACCTATTTGCATATTTCAAGCCATATTTGTATATGATAGACCAAACTTACAAGAGTCTTTGAGTCTTTTCAAAAGGTTTCCACAGAACATATGGTTATCGCTCTCAGTGGCTTAAGTATTTAACGTCACACGTTCGCAGATGAACGCTGACCCGGCTCGGGATAAAGTTTCATATGTTGCGTTGTAATCGTACACCTATCCAATGACCTTTGACATCTCTTCTAAAACCTTTCCACTCCAACAACAATGAAGGTCATTGCTTTTACTAGTCAGCATGAATCAAAGTTCACAAAGCCATTTCACTTTCACTCGTTATTATCAAGAAAAAAAAATGTAGGAGACTTTATTTAATCTGATTGGATGGAGAATGACATTAAATGACGTGATTGGAGGAGAGCGTTCGAATATAATAGGGCTCGATGACATCAGCTGAAAAGGAAAGTCATTTGTGGAGATGTTGTATTACATTTTAAAAGAAAACAAATAAGGTCAAAAATCGTTATTTTCCGACTTCGAACAATCAACAAATTACTCTGACACAAAGATAATCGTCAGTCCGCTGACTAACAGAATGAGTTTCTTTAAAAGACAAGCCAATAAGATTTCTAGCTGCATTGCTTCTTTAGAAGAAAGCTGTGATTAGGTTAGCTCCTATTAAAGTGAGCCATGAATGGCTGGTTTAATGATCAAGTGGTTTTGATTGCCAGGAAGAGTTTTTCTCAGACTGTTAACACAGAGGATGTTTTAGCGTGTGAGTGTGTGTGTGTTGGAGTTGGCACTGATGGTGGCATCCTGGATCAATACACATCAGGCTCACCGGCGAGACAGACAAGGGCGTCACCGAATCGACAGCATGTGCTCAGAGCACATCATTCATCAGCCTCCGCACACACACACAGATCACGCAAAACACTCATGGACTAGTCATGCAATAAAGTACTACTCAATTAATGGCGTCAACTTATGTAGGTATATAGTTGTGTAGTTGTTTCCTACAATCTTAGTAGGAAACATTTTTACTCAGAAATGGATCCATTTTATAAATAGTTACCAAGAAACTGCAATTGAATTAAACATGAAAATCTGAACTAAGTAGTATTTCCTTGTAAATCGTACTCCAAACATCTTGGAAAAGCAATTATATTGTGTTCATCTCATGGTGTGTGTGTAGCTCAGAGATGTATTCTTAGCCTCAAAATCACATGCTCGGATTTCAACCACCAGTCGACCATACTGGACCAAACCCTGCATTTCGCTCGCTTTCTCTTTCTCTTTCTCTCTTCTGGTCTACCGAGCTGGATCAAACCCAATGTACTCATTTTGACTCACTCTAAAAGACTCTCACTTTCCTTCCCAAGAAAGCGAACAGCACACACACACAAAATGCAAAGCCGCTGAACGCAGTCGATGCCGCAACAGCATCAGCACTCATTAAAGAGACGCTCCCTTGAGCGGCTGTTCTTGACTTGAAGCTTTATTACCTGACTAATTACAACACTGTTAATTAGCTGCTATGATCATTGAGGAACACAAATGAAAGACAGACAGGGAAGAAAAGACCTGTGACTTTGTCCAAACAAAGTGCTTAAGTGTTTTAAGGAGCTCATGAACACAGGGTGTGTCTTAAGAACGAGTGAAAATTGGCTAAACAGCATCAAATAAACCTATATTAGCAACAAATGAAAATATAATGATTTTTGGATATGGTGCCATGGTATACAGTATTAGGATTTTAGATATGAAATTACAAAAATAATAATAATGCACCAAAATGATGCAAACAAACACAGGTCGGTTTTGGAATTTTCAGTTACGGAATTTTCAGTTTTGTTTCGAAATCGTTTCAAAGGTTCAAAATCCTTGACAGAAACAATGCCATTAAATTAGCGCATTTCTGATTACGGGTTTTGACTGCATCAGTATCTATTCGTACACACTTTGTGTATAAGTTATAAGCAAATGTCAGCTGTTTGGACATGTCACTGTTAACAAAAAAATAGTAATCGACCGATATAGATTTTTTATAACCGATACCGATACAGATTATTTGCATGTTTATGTGCCAGATAACCGATATGCAGAACCGATATTTATTTACCATTATAAAGTAAATAAATGACCATACTTCACTTTGATTTTTTCCTCCTTAATCTTTATATTACAACAATAAACTATATATATATATATATTTTTTTTTTTTTAATCAAATGCATCAGCTGCAACACTAAGCAAAATAAATATAGAATGTCTAATGTTTTCAAATGGAGAAACTAAATAAAGGACATATCATATCAACTTAATTTTAAACTAAAGTTTTAGTAGATTTATAAGCTGTTTAATATAAAGAGTGAAGAATAGCTCACTGGATAATGTTAATTCACTGAATAATATTCTCTGAAATATTGGAATATAACAAACAAAACATCGTATTTTATTGCATTTCTAAACTGGTATCTTATATCAGAATCACTAGATTCTGACAAAGCGCTGTTTACACAGAACAATACTCAAACTCACAGAGATAATAAATAATTAATTTCCATAGAGTTGTATATTTTTAGATGTGTATTAGCGAAATAACAGTTATATAGTAAATGTTAATATAATTTAGGGTGTTTTAAACAAGTGAATCTTGTTAAAAGTTACATGCGGTGGCTGTGCTGGAATATTTCCTGAGCATCAACCCAGTGACTGAACAGCAAAATGAAAACGACTTCAGGAGATTAATGATATACACAACAGAGAGAATTAAATTAAGCGCTTTTATTTCCAACATGCGCTCATTCATTGCTGTATTATTTAATTCAGGCAAAGTTAAGTCTTTATTGGGACAGCACTTGACGGATTATTTTAGCCGAATCCGACTTCACGAGAATAATAACGAGCATATAGACAACACAGAGAGAATTAAATTCAGCGCTTTCATTTCCAACAGACAAATTTACATGTTTATTAGGACGCATTATCTTACGTGACTCTGTGAGTTTGTCTATTTCTTAGACACAAAGCTGCATAAACTAGCTACATATCAGGCATTTATGTAACACATCTAATATGTGCATTAATGGCTGTTATGTTAAATAAAGTTTACTAATTATAGCTAAGCAAGTGCTTTACCTATGCATGCCGTTACTGTTGTCTCCCTCAGACACGCTGAAATGGCAATTCTGCCGGTAATTCTCAACACACCCACAAGATGGCGGTGTTTATCGGTGAATCCGGTATTACAAAACCGATAACCGATTATGGTAAAATTCTTAAATATCGGGAAAAATATCAGTAAATCGATATATCGGTCGATCTCTAAAAAATATGCTATTGCTAGAGTTGCAATACGTAAAATTTGTATATCAACTCTTTGGCGACAAATTTTAATATGACCAATTTTATTGGTTTAAACTGGTTTAATTAATCAACTGAAAACACAAAACAGTGAAGTTTAAGTTTAAACAGCATAAGTTTAATTACACAATTAGCCAATTTAATTACAGAAATATTATTTTCAGTTTTGCTTTTCAGCTAAATGAAAACGCTCAGTTTCTGTGTTTTAAAAAAACTATCACTTTGGCACCCTGTTCCCAAAAAACTTCACTACAACTGGTTCAATTTATCAGCTGAGAATGCTACACCCAGAAAAACAAAGTGTTTAATGTCCCACACAAATTTAATTGCAGAAACTTTATTTTCAGTTTTGGTTTTTGACTTAAAAAAAACTCAAATACTCCAACAACTTCACTACAACTGGTTTCATTTATTGTACAAGAACAGGACATGCTAAACAGCATAAAAGGGTTAATGACCCATTAAATTACTTTAATAACAGAAATTAAATTTTTTTGCCAAACAAAAACTTTGGTTTTGCTGTTTAGGTAAATGTAAAATCATTTTGGCGCCTCATTTCTAAAGACCTTTATTACAGCTGGTTTAATTTATCAACCCAAAACAGCATCCAGAACAGCATGAAGTGTTAAATGACCCAAACTTAATTACGGAAACTTTATTTTTGGTTTTCGGCTAAATGAAAACGTTTAGTTTCGGGTATAAAATAACCTAAGGTAACTCATTCCTGAAAACTTTACTACACATGGTTTAATTTATCAACCAGGAACATTGTACAGCATAAAATGTTTAACTAACCAGTTAGTAACCCAAGTTTACACTGAAAAACCTTTGGTTTTGGTTTTTGGCTAAATGAAATGTTTTGGTTAAAAACAAACAAACAAAAATTGGTGCATCACTAGAAAACACTAAATGTGACCAAACCAGTCATAACGTTTTTTTGTTTCTTTTTTTTTTTCTTTTTTTTTTAATTAATATTTATACATAATTTGAAAGCTGATTAAATAGCTTTCCATTGATGTATGGTTTGTTATGACAATATTTGGTCAAGATACAACTATTTAACAATCTGGAATTTAAGGGTGCGAAAAAAAAAATCTAAATATTGAGAAAATTGCCTTTAAAGTTATCCAAATTAGGCTTTTAGCAATGAATATTACTAATTAAAAATTAAGTTTTGATATATTTACTGTAGGAAATTTACTAAAAGTCTTCATGGAACATGATCTTTACTAAATATCCGAATTATTTTTGGCATAAAATAAAAATCGATAATTGTGACCCATACAATATATTGTTGGGTATTGCTACAAATATACCCGTGCTACTTTAGACTGGTTTTGTGGTCAAAGATCACAAACAGTTTTTATGCACATGTACATGTAACATGCACATGTATGTATGTTAATACTGTGGGCATGATATCATGGTAATACCCTGGTATTCTTTAGAGTACCACATAAATACCATAGTATATGAATTGTTTACTTAGAAAACTGCCTTTTCTCCACGTTTTTGTTGACATGTATTGTGTTAATACCACAGTGTTCTTTTAAATAATAGCATATGAAAATAGTAATCATTTAGCACCATAATAAACAACAAAGTGACACAGTAGCTATGAAATGCATCTATAACGCCCAAAAATGCTGTCTAAGTATGCAGCTCACTTGGTTTAGAGACACAGCAACAGATACTCTGGTGTTTGACTGTCTTAGACATTTGTTTATAAGTGCGGCCCCTGCCCTGCTGACGGGGCCCGACCGCACACAGAAAGAAACTTTCAGAAAGAGCCCACTCTAATTACTCCGTCTTTCAGTTCTCTATGAAAAATGACAAACTAGAAGGGCAAGACAAAACAAATTAAGACTGAAAAACAAGGAAAACATTGGCGAGAGGGACCGCGGGGAGCAGAAACAGGGATCTGAGGGGGTCTCTACAGTTGACACAGCACTGAAGAGCATTCCAGCGCAAGCGGAGAACAAAAGCACGCACACACACACAGCGCACACAAACAATGGCGCGGACGCTGGGAGACGCAACAACGGCACATCAGGACTCCCTACCCCCTCACGCAAGCGGAGCGGGCCGCTGATTTTAATGTGAAGCGTCCACTGAGTCCTGGCATTTGGCAAAGACAGATGCTGAGAATGGGCTCGCACACACACGCTGGGCTGCGCTGGGAACAGATGGGGGAAGGGTCGCCCCACACGGGGACACATCCCTCCGTTTCTAAGGGAGAACGTCGGCATTGATCGGCGACGTGGAGGTCATTCTACCCGCGTACACACACACACACAGACTGATGCACGCCTAAAGGACAAACGGCACTGAACAGGTGGACCAGTAAAAAAAATGTTTTCCAGAAAACATATCATGTATCCGAACAGACAGCTGTTTGGAACGTGGACAAAAGTGTATGTGTGTGTGTGTTGCTCCACACAAACTAACTAGCTCCTCTTTCACTCAGCCGGTTCCTAGATGCACTTTGAACATAATCTTAATATGTGTTTCCGCTGTGGTTTATTGTTTTATAGTTTGTGCATTAGCAGAGCATAAACGCATCACTTTGCTGCTGCCCAATGGTGATTCAATTGTGAAAGGGAAACAAATGCATTAACAAACATAAGGTTGAATCATATTATCTAGTGCTAGATTGATATATGAGCCATTCTGAGATCAGCACTATTGAAAATAATAACAATAATTGATATGTCATTCCAAACAATTGGAGATTTCAAGCTCCTCTTTTCCATGCAATGAAAGTGAATGGTGACCAAACTTTGGTCTAGCTCCAAAACGTACAATAAAGGCGTAATAAAAGTAGTCCATACAACTTGCACGCTATAGTCTACAGAAGTTAGCTACATGTGTGCATAAGTGATCTTGGACCACAAAACCAGTCTTAAGTAGCATGAATATCTTTGTAGCAATAGCCAACAATACATTGCATGGGTCAAATTTATCAATTTTTCTTTTACGCCAAAAATCATTAGGATATTAAGTAAAGATCATGTTCCATGAAGATATTTTGTACATTTCCTACCGTAAATATATCAAAACTTAATTTTTGATTAGTTATATGCATTGCTATGAACTTCATGTAGACAACTTTAAAGGTGATTTTCTCAATATTTTGATTTTTAAGTTGTATCTTGGCCAAATATTTTCCTATCTTAACAAACCGTACATCGATGAAAAGCATATTTATTCAGCAGATGATCCCAAACTCACTTTCATATGACTGGTTTTGTGGTCCAGAGTCACATATGTGAGGAAAAACTCATTTTTCAGTGAAAACTTTCATTGTATAGAGAAGAGCAGCATAGACATTCTACTAAATGTCTTCTTTTGTGTTTCAAAGAAGAAAAGCAAGTCATACAGGTTTGAAATAATATGAAGATGAGAAAATTATGACAAAATATTCATCTTTTTGATGAGCTATTCAAAAAAATATACCACCAATTTCTTAAAAATATTAAATAGACAGTTCACTCAAATTTAGTTTGACTTGACTTGATCTGTGGATCATTTTGAAGAATGTTCAGAACCAAACAATATTGGACCCCACTGACTTCCGTTGTAAGGAAGCTAGGGCATTATTTCCTTCTGTGTTCTATGTAAGAAAGAAAGTCAAACAGTTTGGGAACAACATGAAGGTGACTTAACGAAAGACTTTTCATTAATGGGTGGAGCGGATGTTTAATTTCGTTAAAAAAAGTGGATCACAAAATCTCCTCACAAACCGAATTACCAATTAAAGAGTTTCTCATACCCCTGCCTGGCCGAGCCTGGCTTTGTCCCAAAACTCAACCCGAGGCTACAAGCAGCGCAAAAGCATATCAAAACTAATCTAATACTAGGAATAAGTGAGTCATCTATACAAGAGAGAGTTAGTGGAAAAACAAACCAGAAGTATTAGTTTCTAATGAGAGATGATTTCTTATTTACGTGAAAACAATGCACTTTTCTCTGTATGCATGCATGCATATAATTATGCATGCAAGCATGCACATATCTGTGCCTGGCTGACCCTATATCGCTCTGCATTCGCCGAACGCAGGGCAGTGTCGCATTTCAGAGAGTGTGTGTATCCCATTGATGTGCGGAGCACGCCAACATCATCCGAGCGCAGAGCGGTGTGAAGCCAATCTTATGAGGATGGAGAGAAAAAAGTGAATTCAGCACATTAATACGTGGAGCACACACACAGAGACACACTCTCGTGGAGGATCTGAAGTGTGCAGTTTGTGTGTATGTGCTCTGTGGGTTTTAATTAAAAGATGCACTGGGCCCCTTGAGAATTCATACACACACATGCACCGGGGGCCGCCTGTAAATTTACAGCCCTTTCATGGATGCTCGGGACCCTGTGAGCTCTCCTCCTTGTCATTGCACCACGCATGCATTAACATCCACCACACCTCCAATAACTTTCTCTGCCCTCTGCATGTCCACAAGTCCTCTATCTGCAGATCTTCCACCCCGTGACAACTTAAATCAGGCTGCTTCTGCTGAATGCACTCAAAACATCAATGCACAAGCACAAGGATCCCCTGCGAAAGCTCCGAAACCCCAAACGCGTAACACACGCAACGCAACGCATGCCTTTACTGCGGAATAAACCTGCTTCAGTACTTGCCCCCCTTCATTCAATCTGCCCCCAGCCAAGTTTCACTCCCAAACGCAGTTAGTTGATCAATAACCCCATTGCATATGACTTCATTTCGCATACCTATCCTCGTGAGTAATAAATCCGTTCGGTGAGTGACAGGCGTCCGTGCGCTACTTTGCCGTATCCATGAGAAGTTCCGTATCCGACCGAGCATCGGTAGTGCGACCGTCTCGCCGAAGCTCCTGCAACAGCAATGTGCTCCGGCGTTCACACACGCGCGTTCTTACACACATACATACACACACACACCCGCTCGGCGTGGGACCGGGGAAGCGCGCGCACGAAAGCGGGGGAAAGAGCGACTCCTGCGGGTGCGAGCATAGCGCAGCCTACCGGACGAGCGCACACACACTTACCCAGATATACACAACACACACACACACACGGAGTCACACACGATTTGGCATTATTTATTGCGCCATGGAAATCATTAATGTCTATGTACTTTTTGCAAGTAATTTCTTTTTATAATTATTTTTTATTTAAAGATTAGATTATGCAATTATAAGTTATTTTAAATACAAATTATTTCCCTTTTAATTGCATACTTCTCTCTCTATTTGCATTAAGTGCATGCACTTTTGTCAGTGATTTCTTTTATAATTATGTATTATTTAAATATTAGATTATGCAATTAAAAAATTATTTAAATTACAAATTATTTCTGTTTGAATTGCACAGCTCTATATTAATTACATACACACTGTATTACTATATCCTTTAATACACTATTCCTGTGTTCATTCTTGTTCAGTTGTTAAAAATTATACACACACACACAAGTAAATTTATATATATATATATTCAATTATTTGTGTATTTTTTACTTATTTATTTATTTTTAAGGATTTAAAATATATGTTTGTTTGTTTGTTTTTGTTTTTTTTTTACATTTTAAAAAACAATTTATTTACTATATATTTACTCAGATTTAAGGACATTTATGTTAAATAGTTAACCTACATCTCCACTTAAGTCATTGTTAATATTTTAAATAAGATTTTATTGTTATATTATATTTAATATTATATATTTAATATAATATATATTTAATTTTATAATTGTGTATTATTTAAAGATTAGATTATGCAATATAAGTTATTTAAAATGATAATTATTTCTGTTTTAACTGCATACTTCTATAGTAATTATATATTGTGTATTAATACATCATTCTTGTGTTTATTCTTAAGTTCAGTTATTAAAAATTATATATATATAAATATTTTCATTTAGAATTATGTATTATTTAAAGATTAGATTATGCAATTCTAAGTTATTTAAAATACTGATTATTTTAGTTTTAATTGCATACTTCTATATTAATTACATGTACACTGTTTTACTGTTATTTAATACATCATTCTTGCATTATTTCTTAAAGTCAGTTATTAAAAATGTATATATATAAGGAGTATTATAACTATGTTTTAAACATTTTTACATTTTAACATCAGGAAAACAAATGAATTTACTAGTCAAATAAGGATATTTATTTTTTATATTTTATTTAATATTTTTTGTTTTCATTTTAAATTTCACTTTCAGTACTTTTGTTGTGTGAGTTTTGTCATTTTTATTTTATTTATTTATTTTTTAAATGTGTCTACATTTTCGGTGTTGGTTAATCTATGAATGCTATGAATGGTTTTAATTTTATTTACCCCAACTCTTCCTACCCATTGTTTGTGTTTTGTCTGTTTTCAGGCCCAAACCTAAATTGCCTGCAAACAGACAAAAGCTGTATTAATAAGACTGGATTGCATTGTACCGCACTGTATTTGAGAACAGCTGGACGTTGCGGTAGCAGTGATATATGGGTCAGCACTGCATAAGTGTGCTGGTCCACTTGCGCCGAAGCTCCAGCGCGTCCAGCTGAGTGTCAGAGTGATGATCACGGGCGGCTACGGGGGCTTTTAGAAACGCACTGCCGTGTAATTAATGTAGCCATGATATAATGCACAAATCGATTTCCATTGTGCACCCCTGACTGCATCAGGACAGGAGGGGCTGATTTTTCCGTCCCACTGGTGCGCTGCTAGGCGGACGTCCACTTATCATGCAGAGCTGACATCAAACGCATGAGGTGTGTGGGTGAGGGTCAGGTTTGCTATCTTTGTTGAGACCAAATTGAGAGTCGCTGAAATAGGCTTCTTTGTATAGCTCTCATGGCGAAAACAGCTTCATAAAGGGATTAAATCATATCTTAATTAAAATCTAACAATGCCAAAAGGTTTCTTTAAGGTGTAGGCATAAGGTTAGGATGTACTAATTATAATTAGCCTCATTTAAAAACAATACAAGCCGCAATAATGCACAGAAATAAAAAGCTTGAGTGTGCTGGAGAAATTAGGTGTGATGTAGCTGAGATGGAAAGAGACAGCTTTGCTTTTCGGATGTCAGCCACTTTTTTTTATTTGATTACAGTAAAATTGTGAAATATTATTACAGTTTCAAGTAACTGTTTCTATGTGAATATATTAAAAAAAAAAAAAAAAAAAATTATTCCTTGATGCAAAGCTGAATTTTTAAGCATCATTACTCCAGTCTTCAGTGTCACGTGATTCTTCAGAAATCATTCTAATATGCTGATTTGCTGCTTAAGAAATATTTATTATTACTATCAATGTTGAAAACACTTTATATTTTGCAGAATCCAAAGTTAAAAAGAATTTATTTAAACTGAGAAATTTTAAAACAAAAAAATTAATGAATAAAGTTTTATTTTTAGATTTTATATATATTTTTATATTAAATATTTACATTTTTCTTTTTTTTCATTGTTTTTGTTGTTGTTTTTATAGATAAGGCAAGATAAGTTAAATTAAAATGAGAAATATTGCATTGGTAACTAAAGTAATGCAATTTTTAAAATATTTTCAATTTTATACATGATGTATACAATGCCAAGTTTTCTTAAAGGTGTAGGTGTAATGTTATGATGTACTTATTATAATTAGCTTGTAACTTAAAGACAATATTATAGTTTATTATTATATATTTATTTATGTTTATTATTAGAAGTTTTAAAACATTAAAAATAATTGAATCAGGTTTTATTTTTAGATTTTATATATTTTTTATATTTTATTTTTTGTTTACTTTTATTGTGAGTGGGGTTTTTTTTAAGTAGTTTTTGTTTTGTTCTTATATTGTCTATATAGTTTTAATTAATTTTTAATATATTTTTTTATATAATTTAGTTTTAGTTTTAATAATTTTATTACATCAAGATGAAATGATAAACATTGCCTTGGTAACTAAAGTAATGCGATTTTTTAAAATAGTTTTAATTTTAGCTTTTATACATACAATATTATACAATATTATTAATTATTATTATCAACGTTGAAACCGCTTCATATTTTGCGCCAATCCAATTTAAAAAGAATTCATTTAAACTGAGAAATTTTAAAATATTTAAAATAATTGAATCAAGTTTTATTTTTAGATTTTATATATTTTTAATATTATATATATTTTTTATTTTTATTGTGAGTAGTTTTTTTAAGTAGTTTATCTTGTTTTTATATTGTCTACATAGTTTTAATTACTTTTTATTTCAGTTTTATTTTTAATTATTTTAGTAAATCAAGATAAAATGAGAAATATTGCCTTGGTAAAATAACTGAATTAAAATAATTTTTATATTGTCTACATAGTTTTAATTCATTTTTATTTCAGTGTTAGTTTGAATTATTTTAGTACATCAAGGTAAACTAAATTAAAATGAGAAACATTGCCTTGATAACTAAAGTAATGCAATTTTTAAAAATAGTTTTAATTTTAGCTTTTACACATACTTAAATATATACAATGCCAAAAGGTTTCTTAAAGGTGTAGGTGTAATGTTAAGATGTACTAATTAAATTAGCCTGTTATTTAAAAACAATATTATGGTTTATTATTATACATTTATTTATGTTTATTATTATATATTATATTGTATATCATTATTATTGTATATATTATTGTGTATTATTATTAATGTTAAAAACACTTCATATTTTGCGGAAACCAAAGTAATTTATTTAAACTGAAAATTTTTTAAACATTAAAAATAATTGAATCAGGATTTATTTTTAGATTTTACATATATTTTTTTTTTATTGTGAGTGGGTTTTTTTAAAAGTGTTTTTTCTTGTTTTTATATTGTCTACATAGTTTTAATTCACTTTTATTTCAGTTTTAGTTTTAATTATTTTAGTACATCAAGATAAAATGATAAATATTGCCTTGGAAACTAAGTAATGTGATTTTTAAAAATAGTTTTAATCTTAGCTTTTATACATGCTTACATAGACACAATGCCAAAAGGTTTCTTAAAGGTGTAGGTGTAATGTTAAGATGTACTAATTATAATTAGCCTATAATTTAAAAACAGTACAGGCCAATGAAGTCGATTACAATTACAATGCATGGGAATAAAAAGTGTGTTAGAGAAATCAGGTGTAAAGTGGCATAGATGCAAAGAGACAGCTTTGCTTTTTGCACCTTCAGATTATTGCGTGTGTTTGCTCATGGCTGAAGGACAAAAGGTGCGATGTAGAGGTCAGAGCGACCGGCCTACATGATGTTTATTACCACAAGATCTACGATTCCCCACCGACAGGCAGATGAACATCTATTTAATGGACGCAGAGCATCGATTACATGCAAACACACACAGAAAGTTCAAAAGCGTGGGCGATGGCGGAGCAAAAGATATAGCAATCATTTTAGTGAAGTGCACTTTTTTCTGACAGCAACCAGGCGTATTGTTTTCCTGGCTATGTTATGTTTATTATTGATTTTTTTTCCTTCCATTTATGAAGGCTGCTGTTTTTATTATTAAGACATCTGTCTGGTACAGCAGCAGCACACGGCACGTGGCGAGCGCTGACGGAGCCCTGATGTTAACACTGTTCTGGAGCCGTTCTGGATTTGACTGGCTGCCAGGCTATAGTGTACATACAGGCCTCAGAGACACATACAACTACTGAACGTCAGAGCTGGTGACTCGGGGTTTCATACCACAATTACATTAGTGGTGAGGACGGAGATCACTGAGACATGCTGGTGAAAGGAGGACTGTTTTATTCTGCTGAGAGAAGCTTGTTTCCTTTGGTTTAGTTTATGGCGAGTATGGAGGATTTTGAAGGTTGAGGTTTGGGTCATGGCTGCAGGTTTGCTTGTCAAGGCTGTGTTTATTTGATGAAGTAACAGTAAAAACAGTTATATTGTAAAATATGTTTAAAATTTAAAATAACTGTTTTTGGCTGCAGTACACTACCTGTCAAAAGTTTTTGAACAGTAAGATTTTTTATGTTTTTTTAAAGAAGTCTCTTCCGCTTACTAAGCTTGCATATATTTGATTCAAAGTATAGCAAAAACAGAAAAATTCTGAAATATTTTTACTGTTTAAAATAACTGTTTTTTATTTGAATATATTTTAAAATGTAATTTATTCCTGCGTTTTCAAAGCTGCGTTTTTAGCACCATTACTCCAGTCACATGATCCTTCAGAAATCATTCTAATATTCTGATTTGCTGCTCAAAAAACATTTATTATTATTATTATTATTATTATTATTATTATTATTATTATTATTATGTTAAAAACAGCTGAGCAGAATTTTTTCAGGTTTCTTTAATGGATAAGTTCAGATAAAAATAGAATGTTTTTGAGCAGCAAATCAGAATATTAGAATGATTTCTAAAGGATCATGTGACTAGAGTAATGATGCTGAAATTTTAAATTTGATCACAGGAATAAATTACATTTTAAAATATATTCAAACAGAAAACAGTTATTTTAAATAGTAAAAATATTTCTAAATTTTACAGTTTTTGCTGTACTTTGAATCAAATAAATGCAGGCTTGGTGAGCAAAATAGACTTCTTTTAAAAAAAAAAACATTAAAAATCTTAAAAAAACTTTTACAAAACTGGTAGTGTACATTTTAAATTTTTTTATTTTTGTGATTCAAAGCAGAATTTTCAGCATCATTACTCCAGTCTTCAGTGTCACATGATCCTTCAGAAATCATTCTAATATGCTGGTAAAAAAAAAAAAAAAATGCTGTATTTTAATATTTTGTGGAAACTGATGAATACAAAGTTTAAAACAACAGCTTTTTATTTTAAATAGAAAAGTATAACATTAAAGATATTTTTACTGTTACTTTTGGTCAATGTGATTATTATAAGCTAAATCTGTTTTTAATTTTTTAATTTTCACTTTAATTTTTATTAAAGCAATTTTGTTGTGTGTTTTTGGCTCTTCCTTCAGTAGTTTTTGTTGTTTTTATATAGTTTAAAAATTAATATAGTATATATATATATATATATATATATATATATATATATATATATATATATATGTATGTATAGTCTTTACTGATATTTTTGCATCAACTTATATATCAGTATATATGTATATCAGTTAGAGTCAGTGTCAAAACATAGTGATAATTGGCAGTATTTTAACTTGTGAACACTACTGAGTGAACACAAATGACATGTATTTTTAATAACTGAACCAACTGAACAAACTGATACACAAATACCAATCATTTGAACCAATGATTCATTGAAATAAATCTGTATTCCCAATGCAACGAGAGAGAGAATCATTGGCAAATTAGCTATAAGTCATGGGTTTCATTCCGAGCGAATATATCAACTGATAAAACTGAAAGCATAGCAAGTCAGTTTGAATAAAAGTGTCTTCCAACCCCAAAAATGTAAAATTACTGTCTCGTCTCATATTCGTCCTGCTACACTGCCACTAAAAATTGCTTGTACTGCTAAAGCTGGGCTGTTGTGAAAACAGACACATATTGAGAGTTTCAGCGTGACTGACTGAGAATGTTTGTGATATTTTCTCATTTAAGCTATGAAACTCAAGCTCCATTGACCAATCACAGCTTACCGTAACAGACCGTTACACTAATGGTCCAATGAGACGAGCCGAGTCGAGACGAGCCCTGGTGCTAGAGGACATAATTGCTTTTGTGGAGAATGATTGTTATTTTCAGTTACTCATGCAGAACCGTCAATGACCCTCTAGACAGCAGTTAAACTGAGATCTAGAGAACCCTAGACATAGAGTATGGCTCTTTAAACGGCCTCTTTTACATTTATTCAGTGTGCATGTGCAAGCGTGTCTGTAATGTAGCACACGTGGCCTATGCGTGTTAGGGAACGTGGATTATGGTGATTGCACTTGTGTTTGGTGCTTTGGGACCCTAATTAGCTGGATTTCCTGATTGAAGAGAGCAAAGAGTGCAGGATGGACGTTAGATAAAAATATATAAGAAGAAGCAGGGCTTAGAAATGGACTGCTCGTTTTTACTAGTTGACTAGTCATTCAGAAAACTAGCCAACTACTTAGTGGTTAAATAAATGTCTTATCTAAAAGACTGTTATATAAGTGGCAGAACTGGTGAAACCCCTAGTTCATTAACAGATAAACTTAAAATTATTTGCAAAATGTGTGTACACAGACTTTTTAATGACTTTTACTGTCATTTTAGAGATGGCACAAATGCAAATCAAACAAACAAACAAAAAAGGCCTTATGTTTTTTTTAGAACAACAACATAAAATCCTTACCATTTATAAAATACTATGGGCATAACTCATAATGATCCCTTACAAGTTGTTATATGAACACCCATTTGGTAACTAAACTGAACGGCACTACATTAAAATCTTATAAGTTGCAAGATATGTTTGATTCACTAAAAGAACCGAATCATTAGAGTCATTCGTTCAGAAGTCAAACTACACTAAATGCGTGGTATCATTTTGAATCACTCTAAGAAATGGCTCACAAGAGCCAATCGTTCTAGAAATCGAACGTCACTCGTCTGTTTTCAAATCACTACAGAGAACCGGCTTATAAGAGTCATTCGTTTTGGAATCGAACAGCACTTGCGCCGTATGTTTTTGAATCACTACAAAGAATCACGGCTCATGATAATCATTCGTTCTGGAATCGAGCAGTACTTTCACTGTATGTTTTTGAGTCACCTCAGAGAACCAACTCATAAGAGTCATTCGTTCTAGAATCGAACGTCACTTGTGCTGTATGTTTTTGAATCACTACAAAGAATCACGGCTCACGAAAGTCATTCTGGAATCGAGCAGTACATTCGGTGTATGTTTCTGAGTCACTCCAAAGAACCGGCTCATAAGTGTCATTCTTTTTTGGAACTAAACAGCACTTGCGCTGTATGTTTTTGAATCACTATAAATAACTGGCTCATAAGAGTCATTCGTTCAGAAACCGAACAGCCCTTGAACAGTATGAATAACTATTGAATGCCTACAAAGAATCGCGGCTCACGAGATTCATTATTCTGTAATCGAACAGCGTTTGTGCTGTATGTTTTTGAATCACTACAAAGAACTAGCTCATAAGAGTCATTCGTTCTGGAATCGAACAGCACTTGCGCCGTGTGTTTTTGAATCACTACAAAGAACCGACTCACAAGAGTCACTCTATAATCGGACGTAGTTTTGCGCTGTGAATTCAACAAGGCAAAAAGTCTGATCAAGTCGGTGGAAGAATGCACGCCATTCTCATCACCATTTTAGTGAAAACGCATTTGTTCTCTAAGCTACCACTTTACTCTCATTGTCAGCGGGCCTTCCTATCAATTTCATTTCATTAATTACCATATCTAGTGGTAAGCTATAAATATAAGAATAACCATGAACAAAGAGAAAAAAAAATCTGTTGCTTATTTGAAGACACAGCAGGCAAGCACACACTAATGACTATATTGAGCTAATGATGAATGAGTCATTTTAATGCATGAGTCATGTGTTGATTCTGTAACTGCCCTGACAGATTTGGAGAGTTAATTTAGAGAAGGATTAATCACACTGAACTAAATGTTTGAGTGCGTCAACCTTTTTTAACAATTCATAAGTTATATTTTTCGTGTGTCAGACATACAGCCTGAGGCGGTGATGGGAGCTTTGATACTTGGAATCATTTGAAACAGTTACTTCATAAAATGATTCAATGGTTTTGAAGTGCTCGAAACTCCATCGGCGGATGACATCTACTTGTTAAAGCTGTAAATACAATTACAACGCAAAACATTCTACTTTATTTTTCTAAACCTAATAAACGACAGTATCAAACAATTTAGAAACGTATGTGACAGGCATTGTAGAAAGACTGAAGCCTCGTAACTGTTTCGAAGCAGTAGTGTTTCGAACCACCAACCTATAGCGTGAAAAGCGTGCAACACACTTCTTGTACGTCATGTGTCATAAATATTATGCCCACTCACAAACTGTATTTATATTTTCATATTTTTCACTCTCAGCTTTGTCGCGCTTTCCGTGACAGTTATTTTCAACCGATGTTACACAACCGCTGACTAATTTTAAAGGCTAGTTTGACAGATCAGACAGATTTGAGGTTGTATGGAAAAGAGCTGTATGAAAACTCTGAGTTTAGCTGAATAAACAACAACAAGATAGAACAAGATGAGGGTAAGTAAATAAAGACAATTTTCATTTTGGGAAACTATTCTTGAAGCTGACTTCCTCTCAGCTTTCTGTGTATATTTGTGATGTTTTCTCCAAGCTGACTGAAAGGGAATTTAATTAAGAGAGTGCAATCTTCAATAAAGCGGCATCGTATCTCATACCAAAAATTGAGAAACTTCACACTTGGCTATATTCAGCCAGATAGTCTGTTTTAAAAATAAAAACTCCAAAGCACAGTATATGTTCAAACTAATGATTTTTTTGTAAGCTTCACTTGCTAGGCAGAGACTCCAGTAGATTTCTGGACTTAATAACTGCAGATAATCCTTTGCTCCTTTAGTTGGTCTAGTGGTGTGGATCGCACTGTTTTGAAGACGACATTTGATCTTTGAGATTGGATTATATCTCAGGAAGTGGAGTCTATTGGACTGAGCTGTATTGGTGTCTCTTATCCGATTGGTGAAGTCGGATATCAGGCCATTATTCCTGTCTCTTTCCACTTTCCGGCTTCTGATGCTAAATCAAGTTTTGAGGGTGAGACACACACACGCACATGGATAAAGATAGTTTCCGACTTCGTCTCTATTACTGTATTATATTTTAATGGCCGGGCGATCAATGTCTTATATAAGAGATGTATAAATAACACACTTTAAAGGAATTGTTCACCCAAAAAATGAAACTTTGAGGAAAACTTACCCTCAGGCCAACTAAGTTTGAGATTTTGGAGAAATTTAGCCTTATATCACTTGTTCACCAATAGATCCTCGGCAGTGAATGGGTGCCGTCAGGACAAGAGTCCAAACAGATGATCAAAACATCCACAAGTAATCCACACGACTGTACATCATATTTGTTTGCAACACTTTTGAACAGTTTTGACTGTTAAATGGTGCTTGATTTGTGCACATTTCTCTCTTGATTCAGACAGACTTTTTACTGGAATAGTATGAACAGAGGACGGGTATTTTAGCTGAAAACAATGGTTTGAAGTTAAAACGTCTTAACAATGGATTTGTTTCTTACAAACATGCAGCATTTCACTTCACAAGACTTAATTGATGGACTGGAGTCTTTGTTGTGGATTACTCTGAAGTTTTTATCAGCTGTTTAAACTCTCATTCTGACGACAACCATTCACTCCATTGGTCAACAACTGATGTAATGCTAAACTTCTCCAAATCTGTTTTGACAAATAAACATCATCTACATTTTGGATGGCCTGGGTTTTTTGAGTGAACTGTGCCTTTCGAGACTAAAACTTGAGTTTTTGGCTGTTATTAAAGATCATGTCTGTTAGGAATCTAAAATCATTCATCAAACCACACCATGGTGCTGTAAAATAAACACATCTACACAAACTCACACATATGCCCATGTTTTGTTGTTGTTAGCATCGTTTGGTTCTTAAACACGGCGTTCCTTTAAAACACATCCAAAAACCACAAACACAGTTTGACACAAATGAGATAAATGAGGTAAACGCGGCAAGAGTGTTTAGCTTCCAAAAGGAAAACACAACACACGCGCTCACACGCACAGTGCAGGTATATGCAAACGCTCATGCATATATGCAGTCAAAATGCATGCATATTTTACAAAATCACTGTTTACATGCAGCTTAGGTCATTGTAATGAATAAATCAAATGTGCACAATTTTTTAGACGCATGCATGCATGCATATAAAGTCTTGTAAAGAAAACTCGTAAATAAATAAGCAAGTTGTATGTAATGATATAAAAAGAAGAAATATGCAATCTTGAGCTCAAATAAGCAAATTTGTGAGATTTAAAATTTTGCCAATTAAAAATGCATGCAAAAGAGAAACATTTCCCCTTTGTTTCACGTTTGGAGAACATACATGCACATGTGTTTGCATGATTAGACCACACACGCACCAACATACACAAACTAATACAATCAAGATGGGTGAAACATTGGCAGCTTTTCTGGCAGAGACTGGCTGACGTTTCCAGCTAATTAAATCATTCTTCTAACATTTTTTAAGAGCCTAATTTTGAATAGCCGATTAAGAGGGAATTTTTCTAATTAAAACACACAAATAAATCCATCTCTGAGCTCAGGGGAGACATGAATAGAGTTTGTCGAATAAAATGCGTCGTTAATGGGAATTCCAGCTTAGATTTTTTTGCACAGCTATTTATAAACCGGTGGGCGTAAGTGTATTTCGGTATGCGAAAGGCAAATACGTGTATATGTGGTTCAAAGAGACAGAAATAATGTGTGTGTCTTTTAATAAAGCCACTAAGCAGAGCCTTTGGTTAGAAGATGAGTCTGCGAGATAAATAAACGCAGACGACATTAGAAGCAGAGCGAGAGCGAGAAATGTAGTACTGATTCAAGTGATCGTTTTATCACTGACATATATTAATGCAAATAACCGCGTTTTGGGAGATAAATGAGCAGAAATGCGTATCTCGCTGAGAGGAGAATGCGTCAAATCTTCAATCACAGCTTATAGAAGGAAAATGAGAGTCAAAAATAGACCGACACAGACCACATGTGAGATACAAGTAGACAGAATGAGCCGTCAGGCGGCACGGAGGCCTTGTTATGCATGAAAACCACCAAATGAAATACTGAAGCACTTTAGTGTTAAATATTACAAGAGTTACGCCTGAGAGTGACGGAAAAGGGGACATACCTGTATATTAAACTTGTGTAGCATTTTGTCCTCCTAAAGTCCATTTGTAGTGCTATCCAAGGTTTCTTGCACAGAATGTAGTTTTATATGGAAATTTGTCAACTTCTTTTTGATATTAGACTGTTTTTTTTTTCTACTGCACCTTTAAGACAAGATGTAAATGACCTAAGTAAAGATTGGTTAACCTCAGCACCGCAGTAGTTCACCGAAGGCAATTTATTCAGAGACAAGCAGTCTCTGAGAAATGCATTATTCTGGAGTAAGTGTGACAGGTATAGAGGGAAAGATGGATTGCTGTCACTGCAGTTGTGAACTACAAACCGTCCTCCGAACCATTTTTTTAAAGAAACACAGCTATTCCTTTTTAAAAGCCTTATTTGAGTAATTTCACTGACTTATTCACTGATTAATTTGATTTCAAAGCAGGGATTGAACTCTGTGGCAGCTTCACTCGAAGCTAATCATGCACTAAATATTACTGTTAACATGACCTAAAAATGTCTGCTAGTACGTTATAAATGTGACTATGCAAATGGTAAACGCAGGGATAATTACAGTAATTTAACAAGGATTTATTAATGAAGTAACCACTCTTATAATGTGAAGACGAGGATATGCTGTCTTAGTCTCATTTTTTTAAACACCTCATATATGGCAAAATTGTGATGGACAGTCAATTTCAGATCTCTAATGACGTTTTAAAATTATGTTAGAGCAGTAATTTAAAGAATACAAACCACTTTCATACCAACCAACCAAAGTAAATTCTGATGTCAAATAGACTCAAAAGCTTGAGTGAAACTCACTCACAGAATTATGTCTGAGTAGTAAATTGACAGACTTTTCTTCCAAGTTTAATATGTATATGTATTATATGTTTTCAAGAATGGAATTGAAACCGCTTTCACACTAACCAACTGAAGCAAATTCTGACGTCAAATAGACTCAAAAGCTTGAGTGAAACTAAGGCTTATAAAGTTATGTCGTAAATATATTTTTTTCCCCAAGTTTAATATATATTTACAACATATTAAATATATTTAACATACATTTAATATATCTGTTCAAAAATTGAATTGAAACCGCTTTCACACCAACCAACTTCAGCGAATTCTGATGTTAAATGAACTCAAATACATGAAACTCAGTCACAAAATTATGTAAATTGTAAAAAGTAGTAAATTAACAGATTTTTCTTCCTTGTTTAATAAATATGTACAATATATTTAATAAATTGGTTCAAAACTAAAACTGCTTTCACACCAGCTGAAGTGAATTCTGATGTCAAATGCACTCAAATGCCTAAAAAGATATTCAGACTTACAAATTACAATTCTCAAATTAATAAATTGACAGTTTTTCTCTGTCAAGTTGAATAAATATTTGTATTATGTATTTGTTCAAGAATGTAACTGAAACCGCTTTCACACCAACCAACCGAAGCGAATTGTGAAACTCATTGTGAATTGTGAAAAGAGTAGTAAATTGACAGATTTGTTTTATATGTTTAATATATATTTACAATATATTAAATATACATTTAATATATTTGTTCAAGAATGAAATTGAAACCGCTTTCACATAAACCAACTGAAGTGAATTCTGATGTCAAATGATGATGACTTAAAACTTTGAAACTCGTAGTCATAAAATTGTCAAGAGTAGAAAATGTAACAGATTTTTTTCCCCCAAGTTTAATATATATTTATAATATATTAAACATATTTAACATATTTCTTTAGAAATGGAATTGAAACTGCATTCACACCGACCAACTGAAGTGAATTGATGTCTGAGTAGTAAATTGACATTTTTTTCTCTAAGTTTAATATATATTTATAATATATTTCATATAATTATAATGTGTTTGTTCAAGAATTGAATTGAAACTGCTTTCACACACAAGTGAATTCTGATGTCAACTGGACTCAAAAGTTCACAAAACTATGTCAGAGTAGCACACTGACAATTCTTTCTTCCAAGTTTAATATATATTTATAATATATTAAATAAAGTTAATATATATGTTCAAGAATGGAATTGAAACCACTTTCGCACCATCCACCTGAAATGGATTCTGATCTAGTGTGAAACTCAAGAGTTCATCTACACTTTATCATAGTCTTTTATTTCAAAAGAGCAGTGAAAGTTTTCTTTCTTTCTTTTTTTTTTTTTTTTTTTTTCAAAGTTTCAACATCCTTTATTGCATTAAAACAGTACTTATTGCATATGGCAACCTTCACAGCAGCAGGTTATAGCATATGCCTAAGGACTAAAGCAGAGTACAGATTTCGCTCATTTGCAACATCACAAAGATCTTAATTTCCATTTATATCAGCCAGCCAAACATGGCCTTCATCCAGCTGGGTAAACAACTTGTACAAAAATTTATAATCACCCTAAATTTTGTTGACAAGTTTAAAACTGGCTTGTCAACTCATTATCAAATGGCTTGCTGCTTTAAGCTGCCTCACAAACGAATTATGCAGATGGCTTTGAGCAATTCCCCCAGACGCCAAGCCAACCACTTGTGCAGGTGCTGTAAATTAGCAGAATAACGTAATCACAATGTGAATCTGTGCATTAGATCACTTAATCGGCATTTAATTTTTTATTGCTACAATCTGTTGTGAATTGAAGCCTGTATCTATACAATCACGCCCAGAGTTGGGCTTGCTTACTTCTCGATTATACTAGTCGGCCAGAAAAGCGGTCAACCAGTGGGTCAGTGTTTGCATTAAGAAAATGACTCACAAACACAATGCAGCGTCAGCCTTATTCACTGTTTCTGGCAAATTCAAAGCTGTGTTGACGGAGGGTGTGTGAGTGGAGAGAATGATGATGTTGGTGAGAAGAAAAGCATGCATATCTCGTTCGCCAGATTCATGCAGCCTACATTGTCAATTACAGTGCAAAAATGTCACGTCATGTCATGTCACGCTTACAGTTTCTGTCAGCCTATGGGTGACATTTAAGTTGTCGCTGTGTGGTTTTGGCAAGAAATTCAGCTTATATGCAAGTACTAAATTAACGTCAGTTTCAGTATTATGTTTTAAAATATGTTTTATTTATAAGATGTATTTATATTTAAACATTTAATGTAAAATATATTTATTTCAATATGTTTTATTTATAAAATATTCAAAATTTTGGGGTATTTGTTTAAGCATTTATTTTAATTAATTAATTAATTGATGTATTTATTGTTTTTTAGGGGGTGTTTTAGGAGTTGCACTGACTAGACAACTAGTAGTGCTACTAGTTAATGCTTTGAGTCTATAAGTGCGTGCCATTATCTCAGACTCACTAAATTACATCTGAGTAGTAAATTGTCAGTTTCTTCTTCCAGGTATTTATAATATTTATAATATATTTGGTATATATATTCACACTTTCACACCAACCAGACAAAGCTAACTCTGATGTCAAATGAAACTTAGTCACAAAATTAAGTCAGAGTAGTTAATTGACAGGTTTTTTTCTTCCAGGTTTCCAGAAAATGCACTACATTTTCCACAAAAATATAAATTGTTTAATTTAATGAATAATAATGTTAATTAATGTTTTTTAAGCCTTAAATCAACATATTAGAATGCTTTCTGTAGGATCATGTGACACTTAAGACTGGAGTAATGATGCTGAAAATTCAGCTTTGCATTATGAACATAAATTACATTTTCGTATATATTCAAACAGCAAACAGCTATTTTAAATTGTAATACTATTTCACATTTTTACAGTTTTTACTGTATTTCTGATCAAATAAATGCAGCGTTGGTGAGCATAAGACACTTCAAAATCATTAAAAAGTCTTATCAACCCCAAACCTTTGATTTTCTTTGCTGTATATGATTGTTATGTTACAAAACTAATGACACGCATGTATACACTCAAAGCATTAACTAGAAGCACAACTAGTTGACTAGTCAATGCAACCCCTAGTCCATGCAGGCTTGTATTGCATTAGCGACAAGCTCGAACAGACTCCATTTATTCAAATTCCCAGCCAACCAGACCAATTGTCCGATACTTTTCCGCCTATTGAATCTGACAGTCTGCGTTTTCATTGGCTGCCGTTCCGTTCAGTCGTTCGTAATACCTTGATGTCAAGCCTCCCTGCGGCATTTATCTGTCAACGCACCAAAGTCCACCGACATTTGCAGTAGTCAGCTCCATAACTTCTAAGACTTTGAAAATCAGTGCAATCTGAGAAATCTGATGAACAAAAACAAGCAGACGTTTTCGCTGAAAGCGCCTCTTTGAAATTCCGGCCAAACCGACGACGCACGATATATCAAAACTGCGCACCTCCTGCTAGTTTAAGGAGCTTCTAGAAAGGCGCCGCTCTCTCCCCGCAATATCTGATTTAATTCCACAGATTTTATTCAGTGGAGAGATTCTCAGGAGAGGATGGTGTGAAGTGGCCGTTTTGCAGAACGGTCTAATGAGAGATTCCACCACCTCCTCACGCTGACACAGACGGTGACCCTTCCGTCATTATGATTATCGGTTCTAAGTCAGAAATGCTCTTGGGGAACGGAGACAGGGAAGGTGACTGTAGGTTTGGGGGAAGGGGTTACGCCTTCCTTTAATATTTAGACGCGGCGCAGCGTCGGTTCTCTTTATTGTAGGAATGCACTTCGTTCTTTCTCTCTTTTGATCATTTGTGCCGCTTCTCGCTTTCTCTCTCGCCACTTTTTCCCATGATCCCTCAGCTCATTCTGCTGCTAAAGGAGTTTTTGCCACTAATTAGATTTTATTTACTTTCTTTAGCTTTGAGTTTCCCTTTTCTTCCTCTTACAATGATCACCAACACCTGCTGCAGCACAGAGACTGATGTCGTCTGTGTGAAACTCATCAACGCACAGTGTATGTATCTAAAAATAAGGCCATATGCACTCTCTCAAACACTTGCTATTTAGAATTTTGATTGTTCTGAGGCCAGGGACGTAGTCTATGCAAGTACGCAAACACAGATGCGAAATCTTGGGACAGGTTGAAAGCATATTGTACATACATATTTGGGCAACAGAAAATGAAAAATGATATAGCGCAAAATAAACAACTCACTTCAAAGTTGAAAACGCATTTTCATTTGGCCATTTTTCAATGAACTTGAAGAGCTACACCAGCAGTGACATTTCAAAAGTCAGAAGGGTTTAATGTTGTTTTGGATCCCATTGATTTTTATTGTTCAGAAACAGATTTGAAATGGCACGAGGGTGAGCATGTTGAAAAAAATATTAATTTTTTTGTCATAGACGCTACCAGTCAAACGTTTTTGAACAGTAAGATTTTTAATGTTTTATAAAGAAGACTCTTCTGCTCACCAAGCCTGCATTTATTTGATCCAAAGTACAGCAAAAACAGTAAAATTTTGAAATATTTTTTATTATTTAAAATAGCTGTTTTCTATTTGAATATATTTTAGAATGTAATTTATTCATGTGATTTCAAAGCAGAATTTTTAACATCATTACTCCAGTCACATGATCCTTCAGAAATCATTCTAATATTCAGACTTGCTGCTCAAAAACATTATTGTTATTATTATTATTATGTTGAAAACAGCCGAGTTGATTTTTTCAGGTTTCTTTGATGAATGGAAAATTCAGAAGAACAGCAATTATATGAAACAGAAATATTTGTAATATTATAAATATTGATCAATTTAAACCATCCTTGCTAAATAAAAGTATTAATTTCTATAATTTCTATTTATCAAAGAATCCTGAAAAAAGAATCATGTGACACTGAAGACTGGAGTAATGATGCTGAAAATTCAGCTTTGAAATCACAGGAATAAATTACATTTTAAAATATATTCAGATAGAAAAGTTATTTTAAATACTAAAAAATATTTTAAAATGTTACTGTTTTTGCCGTACTCTAGATCAAATACATGCAGGCTTGGTGAGCAGAAAAGACTTCTTTAAAACATAAAACAATTTAAAATTTTGACTGGTTGTATGTACTACATTAAGTAGCTTGTTTATCCATTAAATCATAAAAATAAATTAATGAAATAGTTTATCCAAAAAAATTAAATTTGCTGAAAATTACTCACCCTCAGTCCATCCAAGATGTAGATGAGTTTGTTTGCATCACTTGCTCACCAGTGGATCCTTTGTAGTAAATGGGTGCTGTCAGAATGAGAGTCAAACAGCTGATAAAAACATCACAATAATCCACAAGTAATCCACACAAACACATCGTCCACTCACCAACTTATTTGTTTTTGCCTTTTTCGTCTGTAAAATATATTTGGTAAAACTGTGCATATTTCTCTCCTAATTCAGATGAGACGACTTGATCACTGAAGAAAGCATTATTATGGATAACAGACTCATATTTTATCTTAAAACACCTTAATAATGGATTTGACTCTTATAAACACAATTTCCTTTTACAAAACATCAACTGATGTTTAACTTATTGTGATGTTTTTAATCAGCTGTTTGGACTCTCATTCTGACGGCACCCATTCACTGCAGAGGATCCATTGGTGAGCAAGTGATGCACTGCTAAATTTCACCAAAACTACTTCTTGGATGGCCTGAGGGAGATTAAAATTAATTAATTAATTTATTTATTTTCAAATTTTCATTTTAGGCTGAACTATTCTTTGAGTAGTGGTGGTAGCAACACCAAGGTCACAGGTTTGACTCACAGGGAACGCGTAACTACTACAGCTGTGTCTTGAATGCAAGTTGTTTTGGATAAAAACGTCTGCCAAATGTGCAAATGTACTGTCTTAAATAGCTGTCTAATCTCTCTACAGGTCGCAGGGAAAAGTCTCTTTGTGCAGTGTGCACCTGACAGCAGTGTGTGTGTGTGTGTGTGTGTGTGTGTGTGGTCCAGTCTAGAGGGGTAATAGTCTGCCCTTCTGCTGTCCGTTTGCTGTGCCAAGATCAGACGTGCCACCTTACTCACACACAGAGGCACGGGAGCGACATGCTAACTAATGAGGTCAGAGCTTTGCGCTCACAGACACAAGCAGCTCGAACACCAACACATTCAGCAGGCATCTGGAACGCACACGGATGTTTGTTTTCTATCACTTTCTGTTGATTTTATATCGGGCTAAAAATATCGTCAAATAATCAAATTTTAATTAAAACATTATTTTGTGTTTAGTATGAGTGGGGATGATTGGCTGACCCCACACTGTAGGAGATTTTAAGTTTTTACTATTTATATGGACAATGTCAGGTAATAAATAATAAATAAATATTCCTGTATGATTATAGCAATAATTGTAGTGACTTTTCTTTAAAAGTCTAAAAATGCTTAGAACTAGTTTTAAATTAGAGGTGTATTGTATATCATAGATTTTTTTTTTTTTTTTTGAAAGAAATTAATACTTTTATTCAGAAGTGATGTATTAATTTGGTTAAATGTACCAGGAAAAACACTTATTATGTTATAAAAAATCAATTTCAAATAAATTAATTTCTTTTGAATTGATCGCTTAGTAAAAAAGTAATTGATGTAAAATGCATTTATTTTATACTAAGTATAGTTCAAGTCTATTAACATATTTACTGACAATATCACTCGAGATTAACTGATATAAAAAGCTTTATTAACTGATATACTAAGCTTTATTTGGAGTACTACTTGTGCACAATGCACATTTCTTAATATTAAGCCTAAAATATGTTGTGATCTTTAAGTATTTTGCATTTAAAGACTAATATTATTTAAAGTGTACTTTAAGTATATTTGCAATAGTTCCACTTTAGTACAATCAAATATACTTAAGTATATCTTTAGTTGAACTAAAGCACAAAGTGCATTAAGTACAAAATTAGTTGTTCCAATTTAGCAGACTTTAAATATACGAGTTTAGTATACTTAAAGTACAATTGAACTGTATTTTTATTAAGTACATAATATGTACATGTATTTGTAGTATATGTAGCATGAAATAAATTTATTTTAAATACATTTTAGTATATTTATTTTTACTAGGGTCAGTCAATCTTTTAAAAAAATCGTTTTATGGTTTAAAATATTAAGCAGTACTACTGTTTTCAGCATTAATAATAAAATATTTCTTGAGCTGTAAATCAACATATCAATGATTTCTGAAGGATCATGTAACACTGAATACTGGAGTAATGATGCTGAAAATTCAACTTTGTATCACAGAAATAAATTACATTTTAAAATATATTCAAATTCAAAATAGTTATTTTAAATTGCAATAATATTTCAAAATATTACCATTTTTAATGTATTTTTGACTCTTGGTGAGTATATGAAACTTCATCTTTCTCAATATATATAATGAAGCATTTTTTCCAATTGGTTTTACAGGAGAGCATATTACCAAGGGAAGGTTTTGCAGATTCAGCTCATTTCTGGAAATACATTTCTCCCTAAAGTATAGTTAAATAAACCCACACAGACACATATAAACACACAGCTCACTTCAGGCTCGCTGCTGTTTCACACTGTACTGTACATGAGGCACCTGCAGGGGATTTCTCCAGGACTCCCTCTGAGTCTGCCTGGTCTCATTCTCACTCTCTCAATGTTCCCTGCTTTTCTTCCTATTCTCTTATGTCGAAATGAGTGAAAAGTATCCACATCAATCTCCTCCCTACTAAAAAAATTCTGTAATCACTCCACTCCAACTCCGCTCCGGGTATTTCACTGCACTCCCAGCGGAGTCTACAGCATTCTTTACAGAGAATTTTCGACAGGCTGTTGTTCAACACATGCTCACCCTTACTAGCTTGTTTGTTTATTAAATAGTTTAACTAATTTGATTATGCTTTCACTAGCACTATGTTGTCAGCTCTGTTTAAATTACATTTCTGTAAATTAATAACACTGCTCTTTTTACTATTTAGTCATTTTTTGTTATTTACACTATAATAAGAACTATGACAGCATTAGGTGCTCGTTTTTAACAAGAGTGTGGGTTTTGTGTGTCGAGCTGCAACTTGTCAACTTCTGCTATTACACAGCATATTTATAAGCAAGCAACTCTTCTGTTATATCCCACCTGGATCAGTGTTGGTCTTAAAGGAAGAGTTCAACAAAAAATGAACATTTTGTCCAAAACTCATGGTTTAAAGTTAAAATACCTTAAAGGAGAAGTTCACATCCAGAACAAAATTTTACAGATAATGTACTCACCCCCTTGCCATCCAAGATGTTATTGTCTTTTTTTCTTCAGTCGTAAAGAAAGTACTTTTATTAAATTAATTAATTAATTTCAGGATTTCTCTCCATATAGTGGACTTCCATGGTGCCCCTGAGTTTGAAATTTCAAAATGCAGTTTAAATGCAGCTTCAAATGGCTCCTAAAGGAAGAAGGGTCTTATCTAGTAGAACAATCTGTCATTTTCTTTAAAAAAAAAAGGTATATACACTACGCTCCAAAAGTTTGGAAACTCCTAGAAAAGTGGGGTTTTGGGCAATATTGGCATGAATCCTTTTTAATTTGTGAGCATTTTGCACTGATAAGGGACAACACAAACTATGCAAAAATATTTTATCGCATAAACAATTAATCAAAATATCCACCATTAGCAGCTATTACAGTTCTGCATAACCTGGGCCTAAATTCATTGTATTCTAAACTTAACTGGCAATCAGTTGTTGAAGCTATTAAGGTGTGCTGACCCAAAAATCTTTTAAAAACCTGGGCCAAGTTTAAACCAGTAACCAGCCATCACAGCTGGCAAAGGGGCATGTCTGACTTTGACATGTATGTATATTGCCATTATTATGTAATCAAAATGAAAATTATTATTGCAGGTCTTCAATGATAATGTCAAGTTACTTTAATGTATTTGCACCAAAAAAAGGATAAGGATTTATGCTGATATCGTCCAAAACCACACTTTGCCAGGGGTATTTCCAAACTTTCGGAGGGCAGTGCACTTTTTAACCTTAAATGCGCATCTTGTCTAGCTCTGCGACGCACATTCGAACTCAGTGTAATCAAAATCTTCAAAATCACCCTACATTGTTGCAGAAATACTGACCCAGTGTTTACAAAGTGAGCGTGCAAGAAGAGTGAACACCCCTTGAAGTTGGAGGAGAAAATGAGACGGGAGTTAAAAAAAAAACCCAACTGTATTGACCCGGATTACACAGAGTTCGCATGCGCATCACAGGGCTAGACAAAATGAGTATTTGAGGTTAAAAAGTAGATAAATTGTAACTTTTTTTTTTTAGAAAATAACTGATCATTTCCAGTGATGGGAACAACAACGTTATAAATAAACGGCATTGCTATTTTTTCAGTAACGAATAATCAAACAAATTATTGTTTGCCCCGATACAACACCATTACCATTACTGACAATAAAATGCTATGTTACTATAATTTTTTATAATATTATTATAATTTTATGTGCAGTGTAACTATATTTGACGAACCATAAACTCTAGTGTAAAGGCACACGACTAGATGTCGTTTCGTCTCACACACACGCAAAGAAAGATACAGAGCGAGAGAGACAGATTGTGACAAATCAGTTTTACAGTATTAAATAGGAAATAGTGCATCAATAATGCAAAAGGACATAATGCAGACAACTTTTATACCATGCAGAATTGACGCGCTACATGTAAACAATATTCTTTGCTGTATTTTCCTGTCAAAATAACTGACAGTTCCTCTAGAATTCTTCAGCTTTTAAGAACTGCCAGTTTCTCCGGTAGTAGGCGGAGCTAATGCACAAAAAACAATCTCATTGGCTGGAGCTCACCCATTATCATCCCTGTTTTGATTTCTGCAAATCAATTTGAGCGAACGTTACTTTTATGATGATGTAACTCAGTTACTAACTCAGGTACTATTTGTGAGAAGTAACTAGTAACTATAATAACTTTTTAAAGTAACATGCCCAACGGTGATTGTTTCGCTAGATAAAGCCCTTCTTCCTTGGCTGGGATTGTTTCGAGCCCTTTAAAGCTGCATTTAAACTACATTTTGGAAGTTCAAACTCATGTGCACCATAGAAGTCCACTATATGGAGAAAAATCCTTAAATATTTTCTTCAAAAAACATTTTTTTTTTACTGAAGAAAGAGGGGACGGCAAGGGGGTGAGTACATTATCTGTAAATTTTTGTTCTGGAAGTGAACGTCTTCTTTAATAATAGATTTGTTTCTTAGAAACACAGCTTTTCACTTCACATAACATTAATTGATGGATTGGAGTGGATTATTTTGATGTTTTTATCAGTTTGGACTAATTCTGACAGCACCCATTCACTGAGCAAGTGATGTGAAGCTACATTTCTCCAAATCTGTTCTGATGAAGAAACAAACTCATCAAAATCTGGGATAGCCTGAGGGTGAGACAATTTTCATCGAATTTTCATTTTTGGGTGAACTATTCCTTTAATGCAAACATGAGGGCTGCCTTCTGTTTTGCATCAAATCAAAACCAAACAGAACTGAAAGCTTTCAGTTTAGCTTTGTGTTTGGGTCACATCGTAGGCAACATTTCACAATGTTTTAAGTGGGACAAAACAGCATAATTCATATGTTAATGTGCTAACTGAGTGATCTAAGAGTAAAAGTAAAACACAGATGCTCTCCACGCAAAATTACTCAACCCTTCATTTTTTTCCCCACTGTATACACTCACATACTCTTGCTCATTTTCAACTGTACGGTCTGTGCCACAATCAGAAGTCTCCTTTCTTTCGCTCTTTCTCCTTCACAACCCTTTCACGTGTCTCCCATCCCCCCATATGTTCCTCTATCCATTTCAATATCAGTCTGACCCCTCTTAACCTCAACACCCTCTTTCCTTCTCCATCTTGTTCTTTCTCTCTCTCTTTCATCCCCTGAGATCTGAAATTCTCCCACATCAAGCTTTCTGGAAGCGAATCGTCTTCCTCACATTCATTGTCAGCATTATGGGTAATGGAATCCGTACTCTCGTTTTCCATACCATATTTCATATCATATTTTATCCCCCAGTTCTCTCTCAGAATGTGGTCATGCATTCAGCATGTCTATATAAGCATCTCTGTGTAAGACCATACACATACTTATTTTCTGTATGATTTTTTGAAAGATATTAATAGTTTTTAATCAGCAAGGATGCATTAAATTGATTTAAAGTGACAGTTAAGGTATTTATGTTACAAAAGATCTCCATTTCAGATAAATGCTATTCTTTTGACCCTATGATTCATCAAAAAAATTCTGAAAAAATAACAAAAAACAAAACTTCATCACTGCCTTCAACACTGATAATAAGGAATGTTTTCTGAGTAGCAAATCAGCAAATCAGAATGATTTCTGAAGAATCATGTGACACTAAAGACTAGAGTAATGATGCTGAAAAATCAGCCTTGCATCACAGGAATAAATTAGATTTCAAAATATATTCAAAAAGAAAACAGTGATTTTTAAATTGTAATAATATTTCACCTTTTTTACTGTTTTTACAGTATTTTGATTAAATAAATGCAGCCTTGGTGAGCATAAGAGACACTTCTGAAACAAAATTGTACGGACTCTTTTGAACAACTTTTGAACATTAGTGTATGTAATGGTTTAACACATTGTTAGATAAAAATGTTTTATATATATATATATATATATATACATATTATATATATTTTTATATATATTATGATTTTTATATATTCAGGTTGATTTGCAGCATTTTTATTATTGTTTATATTATCATACTCATATTAATTAGCAGATGCGTAGCTTTTGAGATTATATGAGATTTCATACAATCAAGTTTGTAAAAATTAACAATTGCGCACTTTTTAATAGTAAATGTAGCAACTCAGAAATCAGTTTGGTTTCTGTATTTTTTAAAAAATAATGCAATTCAATGAACTTTTAATGCATTTGAAATTTGCACATATTCATCCTAAATAGTGTGCATTGGACAAGGCATCTCATGAAAACATGACAAAATTGGTGCAAGGCATCATAATCTAATATTACCCATAACCCCTTGTGTAAAAGAAGAAAAGAGGGTTTTCTTTTGACTTCTGCAGTCCCAGTGCTCACATATTGTCTACTCAAGAGGATTCAATTTTGCATCCCCAGTGAAGTACATACTTATGTGTAGCAGCAGTTTGTGATTTGTGAGTCCAAAGTTTGAAGCCTTGCTTTTCTCTCCTGCACTTTCCTGTTCTAATGGCCAGTCAAACGTTCCTCACAGAAGCTCAGGGCGACACTATCAGACGGGGCTCTTATGGCTCTGTGTGTATGTGTGTGTGTGTGTTGAGAGGTCCCCAGGGAAGATGATAGCAGGCTCTTAAGTGAATGGCTTTTCTGATGGCGGAAGTGTTCGATAACTCTCCACAAGCTGAAAATCTCTGCGTCTCCCATCACCAAAACACAACCAGCCCAGAGCAGAAATATACTTTAATATACTGTGTATTGTCTCACAGTGGTTTTACTGTGACCTCTGATGCAGATTTACTGTTGTTTACAGCTGCATGCTGTGTATTTCAAGTAGTTTTACTCTTAAAGAAATGGATCATATTTTTGACAAGCATTGTGTACACGACTCCAGGCATATTAGCGGCCTAGAAAATGTTTTATTCTTCGTTCAGACACTTTTAGTGGCGAAATAAGTCAGGGGTGACAAATACACCTGTATATTGGAGACTTTAAAGGGATAGTTCACCCTAAAATGAAAATTCTGTCATTAAGTACTTACCTTCAAGTCGTTTCAAACCTGTAAAACCTTCGTTCATCTTCAGAACACAAATTAAAATATTTTTGATGAAACCTGAGAGCCTTCTGACCATGCAGAGCAACAAGAGTGAGAAAACTCTAAGGTCTTAACTATGGGTTTGGAATGACATGAGGATGAGTAATTATTGACAGAATTTTTATTTTTGGATTAACTATCCTTTTAAATTGAGCGTGATGCTGCTTAAGTGACAGTAAGAAAATTAAAAAGTAAATGCATATTGACTGGTAAAAATACTGGTCTAATGGACTGGACTCATTTACTTAAAGGGATATTAATAAGATCAGCAATTAAGGAATAAACTGAACAGAATATGTCTCTAAATATAAATGCCTTTTATTAGCAACGCTTCAGAGTTTGAAAACAAAACTTCCAAAAGAAGAAAAGTCATGTTCTTCATCAATTTTGTCTAGTTTTCCAGTGCAAATGTCTATAAATATACATTTATTTGAGAAGTAAAATGTAAACATTTTTTTTTTATATAAGGAATTTATAAAAATAAAGTGAGTTTATGATCAAAACAAGAACAAATATCTGGCAGTTAAACACGTACACTTAATTCAAAGGGAAAACGTTAACGTTGAATATTATTTCTAAGCATTTATACCATAAATAAAGCTTGCAAATACTCACGTAGCGTTATGTACTTAAGAAAAAAAGCCCATAATGATTGGGGGGCCGTACAAATTTTTTGCATATGGGCCCGGAGCTGACTTCCTACGCCACTGATAATATTGTTACATTATTTAATAGACGTTCCAATGAATAAAATATACCTAAAATATTAATTTAACATTTATACTAGGCTGAAAGTACCTAATTTGGCATTACTGGTCAAAAAATGACCAGTCTTAAAGTTCTCGTTATACTATATTATCACCAAAACTTTGAACTCATTCTTTTTATTAACTTGTTTTCCTTCAGTTAGCACAGGTTGTGCATTTCAGTATTTGTTTTTTTGTATCAACTGATTTGGGCGACTTGGAATAGACTAGCATAAAGATAATAGCTACAGATTAAAAGACACAAAACTCCCATCTTGATGTAATAAGCATTTAAATGTACAATGGTACCAGTCTGAAAACATTTGAAATAATTACTGTTCACACATACACAGCTAGGCTCTAAAAAAGCTTCACAGTCTTGGAAGCAAAGAGAAATTCTCTCGCAAATGACGCCTCCGAGACCCTAAACTCATTTAATGTAAAATACATCTCACATTCTCTCTTTTCTTCCCTTGCATTCTTCTCCCCGGCGATCATCAGTCTTTCTCCTTACAGTCTATCTCTCTCGGCTTTGTGTCTTTCTTCCCTCTCTTTCCTGTTCTTTCTTTCTCTAAGTGTATGATTGCAGCGGACCCATGCTGAAAAGTCACATTACCCACGATGCCATGCTGGGAACATTCTGGGTCTGATAATTCACACGCTGTGAGTAAACAGCCTTTGTGTGTGCGTGCTAGAGAAGAAGATATAGGCCATTTTAGAAGGTTATGGATGATTATATGTTTAACCACAGTAGGGTACAAGTCACGGAGCTGCTGCACACACACACACGGGCGCGCGCGCACACGGCAGCGCAGATATTCCCTGCGCACTTGTGCCTCACACTGCGTGAGAGGAATTCTCACGGGGATCATAATGAGAGTGAAGGGAATGCTGGGAATGAACCTAAATCCCTCGGTTTATCACACGCCGCACCCTCCGGACGCCACCGCCCCCCCCCCTTAAGTATGTGCATGTGTGCCACTGACAAACAAAGAGAGCCGCGGTTAGTGCGCTTACACGCGTTTCTCCTCCAGGTGGACCAATAAAACATCAGCGTCGTGACTCTGTGCTATGCTGAAAACAGCACGACAGAAGATTGAAATGCAATGCGTATAATACTAGTACATGTTAAAATTTGCACTTCACATGACTTATGACAAGCACATTTTCTTAAATAATTTTTTTTGTATTCAGCCTACACTGTAAAAACATCTGTAAAAATAAGGCATGGTGTACGATGTAAATATGAAGGAATTTTGCATGTTTTTTTTTTTTTTTTTTTTTTTTTTTTCAGTTGTGCATTGTATTGCATTTTTTATTATTTTATATTATTATTTACATTTTTATAAATTTATACATTATTTTATTAATAGTAATGATATAATAATACATGTAGTTTTCATATATTTGGCAAATTTTTGTTTTTTCTTTTAATAAATACGTTTACATTTAAATATGAGAAATAAAATATATATATATATATATATATATATATATATATATATATATATATATAATAGATTATTTTGTTCTCTTATATATTTATTTTAAATTATGCTAAAAACTTTGGCCAAACTTGCAGGAAATATTTAACAATTATTATTATTATTATTATTATTATTAACAATAATAATAATAATAATAATAATAATACTGATAATATTATATGTTGTTTTCATATATTAGGCATATGTTTAAATGTGAGAAAAATTGTACTGAAATATATGAAATAAATACTTATAATTATTGTAATTACAATTACAATTACAATTATATATTGTATTACTGTATATATATTTTTTAAAATGCCATATACATAAGTAGTTGGGCATATATTTATAACTACTTGTCTAAATAAAGATATAAAAATGTCATACTATTATGTATATATAATTATTGCAAAAACAGATAACTTGGTTTTGTAAATTTTCAATTTTACAATTAATGTGTTTTATTGTGTTTTTTGTCTGTTTTTTTTTTATGTTTTTGTTTTCTATCTGTATTTTTTAGTTACTTTACCCTAATCAAAATAACCCAACTGGAATTTAATTGAGATTAATTGGAATGCACAATGAAAAAACATGATTTAAATATGAAATATATATACACACACATACATACAGTGCCCTCCATAAGTATTGGAACAGTAAAGACAAAATTGCTATGTTTTGCTGTGGAGTCAAGAAATCTGTAAATATGATTAAAAGATGAATATGAGACAAAACTACAGAATGTCACATTTTACTATTGGGTATTTCAACACATAAATGTTTTATCAGCTAAAGATTTTTTTTTTCCCTTTACTGTTCCAATACTTATGGAGGGCACTGTATATATTAATTATGTGGCAAATCCATTTTTGTTGTATGGGCTTTCAGTGAGCGGCAAAACTAGACCGCACTCATTATAATCAATTTAGCTGTCTACACTGCATGTATGCCACATTGTTGATTATAATGGGAGGGATGTAATTTTGTTGCATCACCACTGGCACTACAGATGCAGGCTCGACTTTTACATCAAAACACACACACACACACACACACACACACACACACACACACACTCTGCATCTCCCTCTGCATCTGAAGATCTCTCTCACCTAAAACCCAAATAATGTGAATTTAATAGGACTCATAATGTGGGTAAGAATCGAATCACTGGTTATTAATGTAATTGAATCTCACGCCGAGATTCAGCAGAGATGCCATGAAACCAGAGGAGACATTTTATCCATTTAAATAATTAAAACTCCATATTAACGACATTGTCAGGACATTCTGGGTGTGGGCTAGCATGAGTATGCATCTGTGTGTGTGTGTGTGTGAGAAATGAGAATATATTATTGTGTATAGGTGAGATTTAGTTGTCTGCCACCTTTCATTCTTGTCTTTTTTAATATCAAGGCTCGTCTCTCTCTCTCTCTCCATCTCTCCCTCTCAATCTTGTCTGCTGGTAATATATTTCATCCCTACTTCATTTCATTCTTTATCAGAAGAATTTCTCTGAGGTTTAGGCTGATATTTTTCTAGCACACTGATATCAACATCTTTGATATTTGATTTTAAATATTCACAGGCATTTGTGCATCTCAGTTTGAACTTTTTTAAGAAACATTCAGTCACACAAAGACTAGAAAACACAACTTTGCATGCATCATAGATGTATTTCTGAACAGAAGGTGTTTATGCAAAATAAAAGTGTGTTCAATTGTTAGTCCGTTTTTTGTAGGATATTAATATTGAAGAATATTTTAATTTTAATAACCAAAAAAAGTGTCTGTGTCCCAGATTTTCACAGTTTTTACCCAAATTGTTGTCTTGGCGCCAAGTCATTTAACCCTGTAATTTAAAAAAACTATTTAAAAGCAATATAATATATACAATATTCACACAGAAAAAATTGTTCAGTGAACATAATTAAATTAAAGTAAACCTTTCCATGCAATTTGTTCAGGTTAATACAACAAGACTAAAACAAGTTAAATTAAACAATGTTTAGTTTAGTTGGCTCAACATTAAACATTATGTGTTTAATTGAACATGATTTAGTCTTGTTGTATGGATCTGAACTAATTGCAGGGAAAGTATTTACTTAATTTAAGTTCACTGAACAAGCTATTTTTTTAAGTATTTAGCGAAAACACACGTTGGCATGTTAACAATAATTTCGAAGTATTTAGCAGTAACACTTGTGGCACGTTAAGAATAATTTCATTCATAGTTGAGCTGATCTCAGAACTGGCATTATCACAGTTATTGCTCATTGCATGAATCAGGAAGTCAATGAAGCTGCCAGCATGAGTGCTACGCTTGTGCACAGTGGTAACCTCAAAACTTTTTCTAATCTCCAAACCTCATAAATCTCAAAAATAACATTACATGTATAAGAACTCGAACATGTAATTTTCTTTCGTTAAAAACACTTAAAATGACCATTTTGTCAATACGTTTTCCTCTTTATGCAACCCCATGCAAAGCATGCTGGGAACTACAAATACCACGTTTCAGTTAGTTGTGTCAACAAAAATGATTCATGTAGTCTCAACACAAAATGATTAAGCTCAATTAACTTTTACAAATTTAAGTGGACTGAACATAATGGAAATAAGTTAGTACGAAAATTTCAAGAATTTAGTTGTTTCTGCTCATTTTAACCAAGCAATTTGAGCAAGCATTAAAAATATATTTTTTAGTGTTGTTTAAAAAGGTGGGGTTATTAATATTTATTCAGTAATGATACATTTAACTGTTCAAAAGTAACATTAAAGACTTTTAGAATGATACAAAAGATTTTTATTTCAAATGCTGTTTTTTTTTAAACATTCTATTCGTCAAAAAAACTTGATGGTTTCCATAAAAATATAAAGCATCACAACTGTTTTCAACATTGATAATAATAATAAGAATTTATTCTTCAGCTAATCAGCATATTAGAATGATTTCTGAAGGATCATGTGACACTAAAGACACTAAAGAGAATTTTTTTAAAAAAAATCTTACTGACCCTAAACTTTTGAACAGTAGTGTGTGTGTGTGTGTGTGTGTGTGTTTATATGCATCAGTTTGAATAAACTGATATTTTGTCATAATCTAGCTATATCCTCTCATCATGGACAGCTTAATTTAGGCTAAATCTGTAACTTGTATCTATTTAGCTGTAAATTGCTTTCATTAACACTTTTAACGTTTAATTTCATTGCTTGTTTAATGCTTATGACATGATTTCTGAAGGATCATGTGACACTGAAGACTGGAGTAATGGTGCTGAAAATTCAGCTTTGCATCACAGGAATAAATTACATTTTTAAATATATTCAAATAGAAAACAGTTATTTAAAATCAGAATAATATTTCACATTTGTACTGTTTTTACTGTATTTTTGATCAAATAAAAGCAGGTTTCGTGAGATTTTTTTGTTTTTTTAATCTTACTGACCCTAAACTGTAATATGCATCAATTTGTATAAACTGATATTTTGTCATAGTCTAGCTATATCCTCTCATGATGGACAGCTTAATTTTGGATAAAGCTGTAACTTATCTATTTAGCTGTACTTTTAACCTTTAATTTCATTGTTTAATGCTTATCAGTTGTTTTTAGTAAAAAAAAAAAAAAAAAAAAATAAGGTTTTGACTTATATTCAGACCGTTTCGGTGAACTGCGAATGCTTATAAAATAAATGCCAAATAGCACAGCATGCAATATTTTGTTTGAAACCACCTGAAAAAGATATTAAGCACTGACACTCTGTTGAAAATGAATAAAAATGGTCTTACAGATAGGCCTATAAACACTGAATATCATTGAGTCTTAGATTGATGACTATTAATGTTTTCAGCATCAGAACATTTTGACTCTCTGACTCTAAATCTGTGTGGATATCCGTCTGTCCAACATCGCTCCAAACCATTTGGAATGATTTGTTTGGTAAACCAATTTGTGAAATGGAATTCAGGGTCAGTCTTTGGAGAGCAGGTTTGTTGTTTTAGGGTTGTGTTTAAATGAGTTTGTCTCCGACAGCTGTTCCTCATGGCCCGTGTTCCTTTTGATCCGTGAGCGTCTGGATTTGTCTGATTGGAAAGGGAACATGATGGTCCAAACTGATTAATTCCTCTAGTGGAGTCTGGACTGGGATGTGGGCATGCTTCATCAAAGCAGAAGCCGCGCAGAAGCCGCACAGGAGCCGCTACGAGAGCGAGCACGCGTGTGATTGAACGCGCGTGTGTGTATACGGTGTATACAAAGCCTGAAGGCACTGTCAGGATACATCAACAAGAGGTAGAGGAAATACCCCCGGCACCTTTGCCAAGAAACGTGTACATGTAAATAAATTAAGAAAACGACAAATGAACTAACAGGTCTAAGGATCAACGCAGGAATTCAGCTGTGCAAAAAGCATGAGCCGAGGTGTCAAGGCCATTTGTGAAGATCACATGTGTGTGTGATGGTGATGCATTGTGGCTTTATGTACATCTCTGGAGTTCATTTGTGCAATTGGGGGTCGTGCGTAATGCACTGAGCTACCAAATGAAAGCGTAAAAGAGAAAGAGAGACAGATTTGCTGAACAGATGAAGAGAACTGGAAGTTCTTCATCTCTTCAGGCCAGTTGGAGGCATCAGTACACAAATACAGCCATTTTTCTGCCATGCTGGTGACTTTCCATTGACTTCTTTTATTTTTATACAGATATTATTATACTAATGCACAAAAAGCACTTGCATCAGGTTTTATAGCAAGACAAAAGGGTTTATTTTTATGATAATGATCATCTGGCTGAATATTATCTGGCTTATTGAATGACTCCTTACTGAATAAATAAATAAATACATGTTCTTGTAGTATTGATTTGAGCTTCAACGATTGTATTATTTTACTTGTAGAGACTGCAGAGTGAACATGAGCATGGCTATGTAGGAACACATGTTTCCGGGATAATTGGTGAGTTATACAGTGCTGCCTTGGGCAGCGATCATTTTTCACAAATACATGTTGAACGCCACAACTGACTAATCAGAATGAATAATGCTTTTGCAGCATTTATTAATCCTGATAATAATTTCTATTAGGATTCACCCTCAGGCCATCCGAGATGTAGATGAGTTTATTTCTTCATCAGATTGTTAGAAATGTAGCATTACATCACTTGCTCAGCAATGGATTCTCTGAAGTGAATGGGTGCTGTCAGAATGAGAGTTGAAACAGCTGATAAAAACATCACAATATCAAAATATCACAATATCAAAAACAGTTCAATATGGTTCAATATTGTGATAATGAACTGCATTATCACAATATTAAACCATATTGAACTGTTTTTGATTGTAAACTATGTTTGATCTATTTTAGGGCTGCAAAATTAATCAAATTTCTTTTTTTTTTTTTTTTTTAAAGATTTATTTTTGGCATTTTATTCCTTTATTTAGATAGGACAGTGGAGGTAAGACAGGAGGCGAAGTGGGAGAGAGAGAAGCGGGTGGGATCGGGAAAAGTCCATGAGCCGGGTTTCGAACTCGGGACACCCGCAGCGCTATATGTCGGCGCGCTAACCATGAGGCTATTGGCACTGACCAATCAATCAAATTTCTAATCGTGATTACAATTACAGATGCCACAGTTATGTAATCATTCAAATGCGCAATTACAAAATAAATAAATAAATCCATTACATTATTCTGCTTGCTTAAGATGTGTGTGTGTGTGTGTGTGTGTGTGTGTGTGTTTCTGCAGGTTATCTTAAGTTTTTTTTTTTTTTTTATATATATATATATTTAAAGAAGAAACTATATAAAAATGTGGCATGCAGTTGCTTCAAACAATGAAAAAAAAATTGCTTTGCTTCAAAGCTATTTAAAACACAATTGTGATAATCGTAATTAATAATCGCAATTACAATTTTAAGGTAATAATCAACAATTATGATTTTTTTTGCCATAATCATGCAGCCCTACACTGTAAAAAGTTTTCACCAGTTTCAACTTAAAAACTTAAGTTTTGCAGCTGCCTTAAAATTTAAAGTTTGGACTTTCGTTCTGACGGCACCCATTCACTGCAGAGGATCCATTGGTGAGCAAGTGATGTAATGCTACATTTTGCAAACGCATCTACATCTTGGATGGCCTGAGGGTGAGTAAATGTTAATTTCTGGGTGAACTATTCCTTTAACATTAAAAAACTAACATTACATTAGTTGATGCATTATGAACTTGCATCTTTAATAGTATACATAAAACTACCCCTCACTGAATTCTTTATGCATTTTTAGATAATTATTGAGTATGTTTATGAAGCTGTTTCCTCATGGGGACCATCGGCTGACTCCACAATGTAGCTGATTTCAGGTTTTACTGTCTTCCTGGGAAAGGTTGTTCCCCACAGTGAAGACAAAACCTAACTGATACAAACACTCACTGTGTGTGTTATGTATGTGGATGTGAGCTTGGAAGTAGAGAGGATGAATGTGTGTGTGCGTGTTTGATCAAGTGAAAGAGAGAATTCATTATAGAGGAAGTCTTCTCCTGCAAATAAAGCTTTAATTGAGAAGTCTGATAAAATATTAATGTGCAGCATTATTAACCTCAGTAAGTCTCAGTAAGATCAAAACCAGCAGGAAAAGGACAGCCAGTGAGAGACCTACCGCACAAATCCTGCGCAAAATGCATGAATTTAATACTTAATTACTTAACTTCACAGTGCCAACTTCTGAATCTCTGAAAAACTCTCTTCTTAACTTGTAAGTTCAAACGTTATGCTAAAAAAAGTTAGAGTTTTCACAAAGTTAGGTATATGTATTACAGAAGGCCACATGCAGATTATAGTTGTAGAAAGTAGATTTTTACATTTTCTCTGCTTTTTCTGTGCAGTTTATATCCATGCAAAATGAATATCCATTCGATTCTGATTTATTCCATGGAATGTCTGGACACTGGATTGATTGACTAGCAGGTATGCAGTAAAACTGTTTAATGCACAGGTAGTTCCAAGTCAGTTTAATAACCGTTCTATATTAATGCGCTGCTTTAATTGATGCACGCAAACGCACACACACACACACAGAGAGAGAGGTCGGCGATGACATTGTGCTGCGCACATACATAAACTTGTTGCCAGCGTTTCCCCACAATTCTTATTAATGAAATAGCCTAGATACTAGATTGCTACATTATATTATATATAGTTCTAGCCTCCATGTCATGCATTTAAAATCCATTAATGCACTGCAAAACGTTGATTACCCCTTACATGTTTCAGGTGGAGTACATGCTAAATTTTCTTACAGAAAAAAACCTTTCAATTAATGCTGCAAAATATACATGAGAGTCAGTTGGTATTACATTACTATAATACTAAAGGTCAGGATACAGATTTTGGTAAGTTGTACTCTCTTTTATGACATACATTCAGATGTTTTATATGTTTATTTTGTGCTGTAACTGGTAGTAAAGCATTGGGAGATGATCAGTTCATGTGCTACAGTGATCTGTCACTACATATTAAACGGCACCAAAATGGCATTTATTGTTTGAATATTGTAATAAATTTTTATTGTAACTTTATTGTAAAATAAAAGTTTACATATAGCTTGCAGAATCTGCAAAATGGTAATTATTTTACCAAAATAAGAGGGATCATACAAAATGCATGTTATTTTTTATTTAGTACTGACCTGAATAAGATATTTCACATAAAAGGTATTTGCACAAGAGAAAACAATAGTTGAATTTTAAAAAATGACCCCAATCAAAAGTTTACATACACTTGATTCATAATACTGTGTTGTTACCTGAATGATCCACAGCTTTTAATTTTTTTAGTGATAGTTGTTCATGAGTTCCTTGTTTGTCCTGAACAGTTAAACTGCCCCGCTGTTCTACAGAAAAATCCTTCAGGTCCGACAAATTCTTTGGTTTTTCAGCATTTTTGTGTATTTGAACCCTTTCCAACAATGACTGTATGATTTTGGGATCCATCTTTACACACTGAGAACAACTGAGGGACTCATATGCAACTATTACAGAAGGTTCAAACGCTCACTGATGCTGCAGAAGGAAACACGATGCATTAGGAGCAGGGGGGTGGAAACTTTTTGAATTTGAAGATCAGGGTAAATTTACCTTTTGTCTTCTGGGAAAGATGTAAGTACCTTCTGTAGCTTCTGAATGGCAGTACTAAATGAAAACAAACAAACAACCAAAAAAAAAAAGATATTTAGGCAAAATAAGAAAAATTTATCTGCAATCTTCAATCTTAATGCATTGTTTTTCCTTTTGGAGCATCAGTAAGCATTTAAACCATCTGTGGTAGTTGCATAAGAGTCCCTCAGTTGTCCTCAGTGTGAAAAGATGGATCTCAAAATCATAGTCGTTGTTGGTGTGAGTTCAAATACACAAAAATGCTGAACAACCAAAGAATTTGTGGGATCTGAAGGATTTTTCTGAAAGACAGTGGGCAGTTTAACTGTTCAGGACAAACAACTATCACTAAACAAACAAAAAACAAATTCGGATCATTCGGGTAACAACATAGCATTAAGAATCAAGAGGATGTAAACTTTTGAACAGGGTCATATTTGATCATTTCCTCATTTTTTTTTTCTGTACTATAGGTAAACATCCTTTATGGAAATATCTCATTCAGGTCAGTACTAAATAAAAAATAACATGCATTTTGTATGATCTGTCTTATTTTGGTAACATTTTGCAGATTCTGCAAGGTGCATATAAACTGTATGAAATCAGATTCCAAAAACTATGTACTTGTAATTAGATTATATTACATTTTAAAATATTTGTAATCAGACTGCAGTTACATTTAGAAAGTCTTGCAAGATTATCTTATTTAAACAAATGCGATAAACAAGTTGGATCGAAAGTAATCTAAAAGTAATCAAAAAGTAGTCTGTAATGTAATGGATTACGTTACTAAATTCAGTTCTTTGGAACAATTTATTCATACAGAAACCTGAACTGCCATTCTAGGACTATCCCTCCACACGTGCGATATGCAAGGTGACAGTGACAGGCTCGGGTAATTTCTTCAAATGTTTACGGCCTGCATTTGTTTCATTAGCATTCAAGCCCCGTTAGGAAGTCTCGCTGGAAGGCCGGGCGAGTTCTGGCAGAAGCTGATTATATGCATACTATACCTACGTATATGACAACATCATCCGCCAATGCATTCTAATGCGGATTATTCATTTAAATTTAGAAGGAATAGCATGAAGTCATAAGCATAATTCATTTTCCAGGTGACTGTATGTGGGAAATGCATCTTTGAGGGGTTACAAATGCTTTCCCCACAAACATTTTCTTGTAATTCGTGTTAATCAGAATCACATCCTACTCGCAAACAGTTAGCATCACAAAATAAAAGCCGTTTATACCCAGAGGTTGTTAGCAGTAAAGAATTGCAGTGCATGTATAGAGTGTTTTATTGGTGGTTTAGTCTGGATTTATTATCCGTATATAATCAGTAGTAATACTTTTTGGTTTTTTTGCAGTCTTTGTATTTTTTTCTTTCATGTAAAACGTCGTAGCCGTCGAAAGAGGTGCGTGTCATTAAGGACGGACAGATGAGGGGGTGGTGGGCAGTAATAAGATGAATATGAGACTGAGTGAGTGTGTTATTGTGGGCAGTCAGGAGCCAAACCCTATAGGGACCGAGTTTAATCACCATCAGAGATGGAGAGTGTCTTAATGTGTGCGCTGCGTTTGTGGGGTGGACAGATAGGGAACGTCTTGATATATATTTGCATCAGCGTACAATTAGTGCATACAGGAACACTCTATGTGTGTGTGTGTGTGTGTGTGTGTGTGTGTGTGGCTGGCATCGCAAATGGATGGCAGAAGGACAAGACTGCTCCACCTTCTCAAGGACAAACGGAGATTAACGACCATCAGTCCCTGCACCCTCACCCCCTATGGTCTCGAACACACACACTCACACACACACACACACTCATCCAAAGCTAGATTAAAAAGATTACAAACACTGCCAATATATCAACTAAGATTCCCCCTCCATACCCATTATTAAAGGAAATCATTACAGTATTTTATGAGATTCGTTTTGCTTGGCTGTGCTGCAAAGAAAATAACATTTGCATAACATCATAACATTACTGTTATATTCAACCATTTCTTCTGATTATCCGTGTTAAAAACATCTTTTTTGTGAAAGCGTAATTTTTTTTTTAAAAAGTCCTTGATGAATTGAAAGTTCATTTATTTGATATACTGTAGAAATATTTTGTAGCATTATAAATGTCTTTACTGTCACTTTTGAACAATTTAATACAACTTTCCTGAATTAAAGTACTATTTTATAAAAAAAAAAAAAATTGAACATGCATTATTGTCACTAAATTGTTCTGATGCAAAGTTCACATGCTTTAATTACTTAAAATTTATAAAATTATTTTTATTACAAATTATTAAAAAAAAAAACTTTTTTATTTTTATTTAAAATATATTTTATTTTATTTTATTTTTTGGTACAATGTATGAATATTAACATAACAATATTAACATCAATTCAGTTCAACTTGTATTAGATTTTGCATGTATATATATGCATGTATAGTCCCATTTTCACATTTCCCATTTTGCACTTCACAGCAAATTGTCGCAGCACAGCCATGCATGTGAGGAGAGAATATTAAATGAGGGGACTCCCTTGTGAGGTAGACTGACTGTGTGTGTGTGTGTGGCTACCAGGACTTCATGTATGTCTGAAATGCACTAAACATCACAGCCTATTTGGTATTGTCCTCACCTACTTTCTGAACTTTATTAACAGGGGGAGAGAGACGACCTCTGGACCGTGACACGCCACTGAATTCATTTCACTTAAACAAAGATTCAACCTCATCATAATTCTGAAATGAGCCCTGAGAGAAACTCCAGATGAGCTTCTGGAATTATAAAGAGAGAGCGGAATAATCTCGAACCCCTGCATTTCAGCACTTGTATAGTAAAATGAATAACGGTTCAAAGGATGTGCCATGAATCACATGTCACGGGGACAGGGGGACCAGACTGTGACGTCGGTAGAAGAAAGTTTCATTCTAGTTCCTAAAATACTTCTCTTTATTTTTCTTCCCTTAGACTTATATTGAAGTTTACTTGGCCCTTGTACTTTCAGCTTCACAGCATCTGCAGAGCTTTGCTCGGCGTTCCCGCTTTGAGACATTATTCACAGCTGAAACATCCTCGCCACATGCTGCTGCTCTGACTAATCAGGGAATTCTTGATTTGGCTCTGACAACGCCACGAACTGACTTTACAAAATAAGGTTTTAAGAGCAGAGTTGAGAAAAGTAGTTGAGCAAAGTTTGGTGACTGCTTTTCTATTGTATGCTTTAAAATGAGACTTCCTGGTCTGTTCACAACAAACACGTCCTAATTTACATTCTATCCATCCAAAATAGTATGCAAGATTAAGATTAGCATATCTCATATAATAGTAGGATACAACATTTTTCAAGAAAAAAAGTGCTTTTCACTGCACCCACAATGAATGATTGCAGAAAAAATATATATGATTGTATTGAACATTCATAGAGCAACAGATTTTGTGTGAAAATAATCATACACGTTGTTTATTTTGTTTAACCCTTTAACTGTCACTCCCATTTTTGAACACAGACATAAAAATGCACTATCCAGATTTAAATTTTTATAATTCATGAATGAAAACATTTTGTAATATGATTTTGATCTACATTTTCCGTGGTAATGCAATGTCTGATTTTAAAATGCCTTTCAATGGATGAATTTTAAGATTTTAAGTTTTGAACTGATATATAATTTCTTATGATTTCTAAAATGTGATAGGGAAAAAGGCAACGAGGACAGTCTTTTGTGACAAAGGTCAGAACTCATGTTATGATGTAGATTTTTTTAAGTTGCACTCTTGACATATATTAATCTATTACTTTTCATACATAATTTGTAACACAAAAATATGGTAAAATATCTAGGAGTCTTAGACCTTTCCAACGATGTATAGTGTCATGATTAGATTAGGATTTATTTGTAATATGGTGAAGTAAACTTAGGTGTCCCACAGAGCGGACGGGGACAGTTAAAGGGTTAAAAATCTTACCCCACACACAGGGTAAAAGGCTCACCAGCATGGGACAAAAGGCACACAGTATCGATACAAATACTTTAGCAAAAATAATGTTTTTTTTTTTTTTTTTAATAATGTCTAAATGAATACTTGTTCAAAACAATCACTTTAGCAAAGTTTGTACTATTTTCTTATTTTGATGAAGAAAAAAAAAATGTGTTCAATAAATATACTGTCATTGGGTTCCCATGGGTCCTTGAAATCCTTGAAAGTTTGTGAATCTGAAACAAAAAAAAAAAAAAAAAAAAATTCAAGGCCCTGGAAAGTTTGTGAAAATAAACATACATAGATAAAGGTCTTCGAAAGTGCTTGATTTTTTTCTGGAAAAAATTCCATATTATTCCCTATGGTCCGCTAATGTGTTATTTTTGCCAGCGCTTCTAGTTTGCTTGATTTGCATTAGTTAGTGTGACCACACATCCTCTTTTCCCCGAACATGTCTTCTTTTTGGACCTAAAACAATACGTCTGGTATTTTTAAATTGGCCAAAATATCCGGGATTCGGCTTTTGCTTTCTACAGTCGCCATTCATTGTGTGCATTTTTGTATTAAAGCCCTACACAGGACTGTTTTCTTTATCCTGCTCCCGCTGAATTTTGGGCCATTACCGCCTACTCACGCACTAATTCTAATTTTATGTAATATAATCTGAATATAATTTTTGCGCATTAGGGAGCCACTATCGTATGCATAATTTTTATTGAGTATTTAAATCTCTTTTGAATGAGTGGCTGTTTACTTTCACTTTCAATTTCACGATCACACACACTCTGTATAAAGGGAACACATCTTACAAGATCAGCAGCAAATCCTCCAGCATGATTTGCCAGTCATCTCTCTTTACTTTTGTCTTGACCTATGATCAGTTAAATCTGATTCCTGCAGCTTGTTGTGTTGGATGCAGGGTTGCCAAATCCACTTTTTTTTTTTTTTGCACAGAATTGGGCTGACTTCTTTTGCAAAGGGTTGATTTTTGTGGGTTAAATGTTTGAAATATTGCATAAATTACATTTGACTGAAATGCTTGTATTGAAAAATTCTGCATTCTACCTGTGATAAAACTGTGCAAGATGTTAAGTTTTGTGATGGCCACTATTAGAAAGTCTTTTAGCTGTGTTTATGATCAATCTGCACAAGGGTAACTGTAAAATATACATTTTAGGTATGGAAATTAAATATTTTGAGTTTTGATATGGGATATGGTCATTGCGCTACTTTGGGGGCTTTTTAATTATAATAATTAAGATTACAAAGAATGGTATTCCCTTTAAGAATGAACTCTGACTTGACACATACTTGGGTAAACTTGTACTCAAACTTCCCTTATGAAAATTAACCAAGAAATCCATGGTTACTATAGTTAAACCGTGGTATTTGAGTAAAACTATGGTTATACAAATGGTAATCAATACGGCAAAAATCCATGGTTACTACACTTTTACTATAATAAAACCATGGTTATTTTTCGTACGGGTTGACATGGACTCACTTTCAATGGAAATCACTTTCTCTGGAAGGGCCCTTCATGAAGGGATTCTGTTTTTCGTTTCTTTTGGAACGGTAAATGGCATCCCCTTCAAGTGTGTGCAAAAAAACCGATTGGAATTCGCTGATAAATTGCAAATTCATAGTAGATGTTTAAATAGAGACTGATTCTGCTTTGCAAGCTCTTAAAGCGTGAAATGGACTCCTTTCTTCCCCTATCTGACTTCCAAGGAGTCCTGCACAAGCGGACAAACTGCCACTGAGATGAATGGGATCATCACTTCCCACAGGTAATATAGTCTTTCTTAGGCCTTGTTCCAATACATATATTTTGTCATTAAATATCTAGCATAAGCTCGGATATAACAGGCAGCCGTACCCAATAAATTATTAGTGGATTTTGCAAAGCAATTAGATTAAATGCATTCAAAATTAAAATGATAAATCAAAAGGTGCGAGTTTTCATATGATGTTCCCTCCACTTCAGCGTGGGTGTGCGCATATGGAAAAATTAGCATGCGCTTACGTGTACGCAGGTCCGCTCAGACTTGAGTGAGAGTGCAGGTGACAGACTGTCTCATCGCATCATCGCTGTGGATGTTACGACCTCAGAGGGCCAACCATAAAAAACCTGAAGCGTCGACTCAAGGCCCATGAGCCTTCAAATGGCCACACTGTGAAACATGAGAAGCCGTTTTTCCACCTCGACCGAAATGCATCACTCACCCTCTTGTTTTCTCTTCTCTGAAGGTTCAAGTTAAGACATCCCTGCCTCTTTAGCTGCTTTGCTACAAGCTGAAGTTTATCCAATGAAGGAGAACCAGAAAGCATTAAAATTAGGGCTGTCAATCATGTGCAAATTTTTAATTGAATTAATTACATGATATGGCATTTAATTAATCATATCAACCACATATATCAATACTTGCTGAGGAAAAACCTTATAATGAAAATTAAGCATCAAAAAACCTTTTAGAAAGTGACTTTCAAAGTCAACGGCTAGTAGTTTTACTGCAGCACAGTATGTTTAGAGCCAAATTGTCTTTATATTGACCCACTACTCTTGCTAATCTGCAGTATTTAACAGAAAACACTGCACAGAATACAATGTTATGTGCAATGCACTTCTTTTATTTCCACTGGGATTAACCTTAAGTGATATCAGTTGCAATGTTGACATCTTTTGACTTCTTATTTGATTGGACTGGAAAAAGTTAAGAAATCGGTGCATAACATTTCATTACAATTCAAAATAGCTTTTTTATTTTAAAGATGATAACTTTTGATGAATGAACAAATGAATGAACAAATAAATGTGCATTTATGTTAATTAAATAAGTATTAAATAATAATATATTAATATAAATTATACAAATAAATATATATTAGAGTTATTATAGTTAATTAACACTAAAACTGAAACTGAAATTATTTTAAAAAGTCATTACTTCAAATAAAATAAAATATTTAAAAAATTCTTTATTTCCAAGGGAACATTTCTCATTTTATTTAGTTTCTAAATTGTACTACAATAACTGCAAAAATAAAAAAAAATAAAATAATAATAATAATAATAATAATAAAATAAAATAAATAAATGTAATAAATAAAATAACTATAGACATATATCTTTAAAAAAAATACTAAAAATGACAAAAACACACAACAAAATTACTAAAATGTAAAATGAATATATAAAAATTAATTCAAAACTGGTTCAAAATGTCCTTCAATTATACTAAAATAATACTGCATCTTTTTAATAAATTCTATAAATAAATTCTTACATATTATTAATTTATTTTATAAAAACTAAAAATTGTATTAAAAAAATTAGATAAAAAACTAATATATATATATATATATATTATATATATATCCATCTATATCTATCTATCTATCTATCTATCTATCTATCTACCTATCTATCTATCTCTCTCTATATATATATATATATATATATGTATATAAATTACACAAATAAATATATAATATATTAGTTATTATAGTTAACTAACGCTAAAACTGAAACTAAAATGATTACTTGAAATAAAATAATATATTAAAAAAAACAAGGCAACATTTCTCATTTTATTTAGTTTTACTTGATGTACTCAAATAACTAAAACTGCACAAAATAACTAACTAAATAAATAAATAAATGAAAATAATAAAAATTATATAGATGTATATTAAAAAATACTATAAATGACAAAACACACACACACACACACACACACACACACACAAAAGACTAAAGATTAAAATAAAAACAGAAATATGATATATAAAAAAAATATTTTAAAATATTTTAATCCACCTTTAGATATAAATAACACATTTTTGGCATTGTAATTCTATATTAATGCATTTGATTATCACCCCTAATTAAAATTTTTGTTAATGTCTGTGTGTTAGTGTTAATGTAGTTGCATTCATGGGATTTCTCACCACAAGGTCAGACAAAGCAGGCAGAAGCACTGTGTGTGTGTGCGTGAACAGGGAGTATCTGCATGCTCTATGGAGAATTCCTCTTTCTTCACCAGATGTTGTGTGTGTGTCGTATGATTCAAGATGCAGCCAGAAAGGCTTTATATTGTTTTGTAAGCTAAGCGAGGTATGGACCAATCCATTCCACTCACACAGACACATTAACATGCTACGCATAGGAAATCACCTTTATGTGCCTCCCTCTCTTTCCTTCTCTCTCGCTCTTTAGCGGGCCTTTGTGACTCACATTTTTAATCACACACTGGATGAGATCTAGATGTGACAGTTTTATGGAACATACAAGAACAAAGGAAGGATTACGACATTAGTTCCAGCTAAACAAAGCGGATGCTGCATTAAATATGCTGGTATATCTCAAATGTGTTTGAGGAAGTCATATGAAACGCTGCAGGAGTGTGTCAAGTTAAACATTTAAAAGAAATGATGTTTGCGAAACATGAGAGAATAGTTCTGGGAGAGCGAGTCGCAGATTACAACAAATGTTGCAAGTAGATTTAGACACAGCAGGAGAGCAGAAGATAAAGCTGAGATGTTACGAAACTGGTGCAACATCTGAAAACAACTACTGCTACATTTATGATGAACAAATAAAATCATAAATTATCATTAGAAAACAGGTCTTGCCTTTTTCTAAATTCACCACGGTAAACCTAAAATAATGATGATGGTAATTCAGAGCTGTCGGGTTTGATTTGGCAGAAAAGTCCAAGTTTCATGTCATCCCTGCTTGTATTCATGGATCACAGGCCACCATTCACCCGTGTGCTAAAGCACTACTGATGTAAACATTTCCTCTGGGAAAAAAAATGAAGTTGTGCACAAATGTTCAAAAGTTTGGGGTCAGCAAGGGGATCTTTTTTTTCTTAAAAAAGAGAAACAAATACTTTTATTCAGCAAAGACACATTCACTTTATCAAAAGTGACAGTAAAGACATTTATAATGCTACAAAAGATTCTATTCCAAATAAATTATGTTCTTTTGAACATTCTATTTATCAAAGAATTCTAAAAAATGTATCATTTTCAACTAAAATATTAAGCAGCACAACTGTTTTTTCAGCACTGATGAAAAATGTTTCTTGAGCAGCAAATCGGTATGTTCTCATGTTTTACTTGAAATAAAACAAAATAAAATAATACAAAATATAAAAAAATATATTTATTTACAAGGCAACATTTCTCATTTCATTTAGTTTTACTTGATGTACTACAATAACTAAAACTGAAAGAACAATTAATAAAAAAAATATTTAGACGTATATTTAAAAAATACAAAAAATTACAGAAACAACAAAATTACTAAAACGTTAACTAAAATGAAAATGGAAAATATAAAAATTTATGCTAAACAGATTCAAAAGGTTAATAAAAACTATTTTCGTATTTGAATGATACTAAAATAACACTGCATAATTATTTCATGCCAAATTATACTAAATTATACAATGATATTAAGATAATGCATCATATTAATAAATTCTATAAAAAATATGATTTTTTTTTCTGAAAAATTATAATCAGAAATAATATTTAATTACATAAATTGATCAGTAATAACATTACATAATATTACTGTTTTGTTGAGAATTCCTTTTAAAGAAAGTCATTCTTTTTTTTTTTTTGACAAAAATCACAAAACTCCTAAAATGAAAATGGAAAATATAAAAATGTACTCAAAACTATTAAAAGATCGTATCTGAATTATACTAAAATAACACTGCATCATATTAATAAATTCTATAAATAAATATTTATTTATTTTTTGAATATTTTGAATACATAAATATATTTTTTTAGATGGATTATTAGATTAAAAAAACTTTAAAAAGTAGGAAAAAATATGTAATATATAATTATATTATTATAAATAAAATAAACGAATAATTGTTTTCTGTCAAATTATACAAAATTATACAGTGATACTAAAATAATACTGCATCATATTAATAAATTCTACAAATACATTTATTATTTTTTAGATAAATTATTATCAGCAATATTAATTTATTACACAAATTGATCAGTAATAACATATCCTAATATTACTGTTTTTTGAGAATTCCTTTTAAAATTTAGACAAAAATGACAAAAACACAAAACTTTAAAATGAAAATGGAAAATATAAACCAAATAAAATAAATAATAAAATAAATTAAATAAATAAAAAAATAAAATAAATTAAATTAATAAAAACTATAAATTTAGCTCATGGATACTAAAATGACATTGCATATATCTAATCTATATATATATATATATATATATCACCCAAACCTGTATGAATTTCTTTGAGCTGCTGAACACAAAAGAAGAATAGTAACCAAACATTAATTTTTATAGAAGTGTTCCTTTAAAGAAGTGCTTTAATGTCAAAAGATCTCAGTGAAGTGTTTGGGTCATTGTTAGAGATCAGCTCAGACGATACAATGACAATTCGGCCATTACTGAGATTCCCATCGCAAATGACCTCTATCTGTTAATTGTTTTAATGCTTCATCAACCAACCACATTAAGGTTGTGATTTATCCATACACGGGTTAGTCATATGTCTATGTGGTGCGTGTGTCTCCATTATAGTGTGTGTTTCACCGTTCAGTCTGCCAGCCATTGTAATGACACTTATGAAGGTCACAGGAAGGGCCTCTGACTGAATGAGTGTGTGTGTGTGAGCAAGAGATAAATATTAACAGCTCCACCGTTCTTTCTGCACTGTCCAATAAAGACCCTCGAGACACAGGAACATCTGTCATGGAGAGAACGACTGAGAGAGAGAAAGGCAACACGAAAACGACAAAAGACCTTCAGCGCTCATTTACACACCTGATACGTGCATCGACGTGTAGCCAGACCATCATAAATATCACCAGACTTTTACTAGGGTTAATTCAGGATTTTTCCTAGTCTTTTCAGTGACAAATGTGTCCCAATTTACCCTATTTTTAATACGCATGAGTTCAAAGTGGAGTGTTTGTAATGATAAATCTCTATCCATGCCTGAAGGTGTCTGGTAATGAACTTTGGAGGTGTTTTCCCCTACATTGATCGACTATATTTAAACCCGATTCCCTCGTACAGAAACACCTGGAGGGGAAGGGAAAGGTTCACCTGCTGCGTCAGCTTCCTCAGAGTCCCTATCCATCTCGACTACACGCTTTCATTATCTGCCGATTCACACCGCTGAGCATAAACATCTCCGTGAGGAGTTCGCCTGTCTGAGAGCTTCGTTCTTTTGGAAGTTCAAGAGTTTTGTCAGGAGTGTGGTTGGTCAAGGTATTTGGAACAAGAGCACATGATTAGTTTAAGTGTCACTATAGTGCAGTAATGCAATTTAGGGATGTTTTTTTACCATATTTTGTGCTGTTTAATTTAATTCCAGTAACTTTTGTCATTTTTACAGAAAAATGCTACAGATAAGAAAAACATAAATAAATAAAAATAAAAAAAGATCAATAAATCAGTATGCTTAAAATACATTAATACAAAAATATTTATGCAATTAATCAATGTAATTTAAAAAAATGGTCAACTGCAAGTTACCTTATCATATAGGTAGACTGAACAATTGTAAATGTTTTAACATTGCATTTATGTGTAATTTTACTGTATATATGTGGTTTTGAGTCACATTTAAGGGTGTTTTGTTTGATTCCAGCAGGTGTACAACTGTAAAAAACAAACAAACAAAAAAAAACTTTTCTTTAACAGAAAAATACTGTAAAAAACTGCAAGTTTACTTACTATACACTGTACAGTGAAAGAATGTAAATGGTTTAATATTGAATTTTATGTAATTTTACTGTATGTGTTTTTGAGTCACATTTTAGGCTTCTTTGTTCAATTTGGGTGTATTGTTTTAAATGTTATGTTAAATGTTGTTATTGCATTTGTTGGTTTAACATTGCTAATCAAATCATATTTTGTGCTGCTTTCTTTGATTTTGTTTGTTTACCAGTGTACATTTGTAATTTTTACAGAAAAATACAGTAAAAATGCTACAGTAAAATTGGTGAACCGTAAGTTGCCTTATACAGTAAAAGACTGTAAATGGTTTAACACTGTATTTTTGTGTAATTTTTCTGTAAAATACTGTCAATTGTATGGTTTTTGGACTATGAATTATCATATAATTTACAGTGTAAAAGGACATTCCCAGAGGTCCTTGCATGACTCATCACATATGAATATATTTCATATGAATAATTTATTTTTCTTATCAGTAATGTACATTAGGGTGTTTTGTTTTACATTTTATTTTAATTCATGTTATTGCATTTGTGTTGTAATTGGTTTAACATTGCAAATCATTTAACATTGAATTTAATGTAATTTTACTGCATATACGTATATACTGTATGTATGTGTTTTTAAATCACATTTTACCCCCATTTTGCATTGATTCCAGCAAGTGTTTAACACTGTAAACTTTTTTTTCTGTCTTTTTTTCATTTTGTAAAAATGCTACAGTAAATTATACATTTTTATATATTTTCAACATTGCATAAATTTCTATACATTTATGTTGGCATCTCTGTCATCATCAATAGCAATTCACTTAAAACTGACTCGTAATGCATTTAAACGGGATTCAAACCCATGAGTTTGATGTTGCTAGCAGTGCACTCAACTGTTATTCATGCTAACTGCAAATCATACTAAATTCAATTTCCATGCAAACACAGTGATCCACGGCTGAGTTTGGAAAACAAGTTTGACACCGACCAAATGAACGAATCAAACCGACTCGGTCGGCGGCAGCTCTCAGCGCGGAGACCTCAGGGAAATGAACTGATCTGAGCAAATAATATTACGACACATTAAGATTCTAATCAACTCCAGGAAGATAGAGGTCAATTGTTAAGGGTGCTCAGAAACACAAACACACGCACGCAGAGATGCAACAGGGACTGCGACAAAATACTCGCTCCTCTAGCTTCAGAACGAACACACATACAGATGCAATGCGGTGTGAGCGGACTCTAAAATCAGAGTGAAGTTGTGTGTGGTGGAACAATAAGAATTTGGCTAACATTATGAGTGAAAGTTTGTGCACATGTATGATAGGTTAGTGTAAATAATTTTTCTCATGACACCCTTCACTGCAGAGAATCCATCTGTGAGCAAGTGATGTAATGCTACATTTCTCCAAATCTGTTCACATAAAAAAACAAACTCATGTACATCTTAAATGGCCTGAAAAAGAGTAATTTTAGCAAATTTAGTTTTTTGGTGAACTACTCTTTTAACTGTGCTGCATTCCTGTGTGTATTTGAGTGTAAGATAGCATCATAGAGAAGGCGGCTGCAGGAGTTGTGAAGCCAGGAGACAGACAGTATGATATATCGCCACAATCATCATCAGCGTCACCTATGATTCAGCAGCTCAATATAGCAGGAACTCGTCTGCCCACAGCTCAGTCTGAGACATACTCACATAATGAACAGGGCATCTGTATAGAAAGACATACGGGAAGCTTGTGACTCGAGACTTCAGGCATTATGTTCCAGAGGTTGTTTTTTATTAACCAATAATGTTGTTTTTGTCGTTGTTATATAAAGGTCACATCTTGGAAACTTTTTATCAGGACTTGATTTATTTTTGCTGCTTTTCAAATGTCTTTCACATATTGGTTTTATCTTAATACCGTAGTCCGAGACCCAGGCCTTCGATTTTTTTGACTTTCAAAACAAAATAGCATTTTTAGAAGCTATGATAATGTAAACTATAAAAACAGATTTAAATGGAAAAAAACCTTATATATGTACTGTAAAAATGATTTTTATTCATTATTTCAAAATTATATCATAAATGTTCAGTCATTTCCACGACACAAATCATAAATTTGTGTATTTGAGGTACTAATAAAGTTTAAGTCACAACTTTACATACCTTACACTGAGGACAACTGAGGGACTCATATTCAACTATTACAGAAGGTTCAAACGCTCACTGATGCTTCAAAAGGAAACATGATGCATTAAGAGCCGGGGAGTGTAAACTTTTGAACAGAATGAATGTGTGTACATTTTTCTTGTTTTGCCTAAATATCACATACTTTTATTTAGTACTGCCCATCAGAAGCTACAGAAGATAATTACATGTTTCCCAGAAGACAAAATAAGTGAAATTTACCCTGATCTTCAAATTTCAAAAGTTTTCACCCCCCGGCTCTTAATGCATCGCGTTTCTTTCTGAAGCATAAGTGAGCGTTTGAACCTTTTGTAATAGTTGCATATGAGTCCCTCAGTTGTCCTGAGAATCATACAGTCATTGTTGGAAAAGGTTAAATTACAGAAAAATACAAAAAAAAAAAAAAAAAAATGTGGGAACTAAAGGATTTTTCTGAAGAACAGTGGACAGTTTAACTGTTCAAGACAAACAAAGGATTAATGAACAACTATCACTAAACAAAAACACACACACACAAAAACAGCTGTGGATCATTCAGGTAACAACACAGTATTGAGAATCAAGTGTATGTAAACTTTTGAACAGGGTCATTTTTATAAATTCAACTAATTTTTTTTTTGTGAACTATATGTAAACATCTTTTATATAAAATATCTTATTCAGGTCAGTACTAAATAAAAAATAAAATGCATTTTGTGTGATCCCTCTTATTTTGGTAAAATAATTAACATTTTGCAGATTCTGCAAGGTGTAGACTTTTGACTTTGTGAACTGTGTGTACTTTTAAAGTGCTGATATGTAACTCTAAAGTACTAATGTATATCATTTAGGGGTACATAAGGTACAAAGATGTTCCTTTTAGCTTTTGTATCTTAGGATACCACCTCAGTAACAGCTTTGTACCTTTTTTTCTATATTATGACAGTATTATGAAATAAGCCTTAGCAAAACAAAGTCATCTGGCATTATAGTCCAAAAATGGTTCAAATTTCATTTCCCTTATAGAATACTATTACGCACAAAACAATACATCATTTGAGATGTGGCAGAAATTACATTGTGACAGAATTTACATTACAAAAATGATTGAACTGTCCCGTGATCCAAGTCTGTAGATCATAAAAGTGAAAAAGAATAATCATAAAGGTGCATAAAGGTACAAAACAACAATAAGAAATAAAAAATTGATTTAAAATTGAAATAAAGCTGTCTGTACAACTCTTGGGCAAAACAAATGAAATACTTAGAGTGTGAAAGCGTGTTTTCAGAGTTTATCCTCTCTAAAGTCCACAGGGGCCAAAATGTTCATAGTTGAAGAAACACCCATATATCAACTAGAAATTACAGTAGGCAACAGTTCGTATAATTTGCATATCTGATGCATATAGCGGGGGAAGATCCGCTGTGGGTTGTGAAGGTCGCTAGGGGTCAAGAGCTGCTTCTCAGTGACTAATGACTTAAATTTCAGTCTGTTTCTCACACAAAACTACTTCATGAGTCATTTGGACTGCTTTTATAAAACTTTTATGATGCATTTTTGGTTGTTTTGGCTGCTCAACAGCTTGAGACCCTGCTCACTTATAATATGTTTCTATTTTAATACATTTTAAGATGAAACTTTTGTCTGCGGTGCAAAGCAGAATTTGTAGCATCATTACTCCAGTCTTCAGTGTCACATGATCCTTCAGAAATCATTCTAATATGCTGATTTGCTGCTAATGTTTGGTGGAAAACCATGCTAAAAAATGTAAAAAGTTTGAAGTCGTAATATTTTGAGAATAAAGTCGAAAAATAAGTTGAAATTACTTATTACAGAGACAGTATGCTTGGAAATAATATTTCACATCTTTGATTGCATTCAATAGGCCTATTTGTAGTGCGCCAGCCACCCAATAATAGCAATAAGCTTTGTGCTTTTGGTACTTTTAATATAAAACAAAGTCTCAGCTTTCAAAATCTGTCAATTTATACAAATTATAAATGTGGTTTTTCCTCTTTATTTCAAGTTTATTGCAATTGAAGGAACATCAGAAGGAATGAAAAAACAGTATAGCCTAATTTAATGAAACAAATGTCTCACTGTAATCGAAAGATGACTGATTCACATGAAGCTTATACTGATGTGAATACAGCAATTTGTCATGGCACATTAAATAGTGTGAAACACATTATTGCAATAGACATTGTTTTTATTTCACTATAAAACTGACAGATTTTATAAACTGAGACTTTGGAATATCTCCTGGTGCTGCCAATCTGGGCCATTTGCATGCACAATAGGCTAGAATATACTCTTAAAATATTATAATTTTATTCTTGTAATTACTATGAATTAAAGTAGTAATTTGTACTTTTTTTCACTAAATATTTTGACTTTATTCTCATAAATTAGATTTTATTCTCGAAATATTTTGAGTTTATTCTCATAGTATTTCGACTTTATTCTCAAACTATTTCGACTTATTCTCGTAATATTTTAGCTTTATTCTCACAATTTTGGCTTTATTGTTGAATTTTTTTAACTATTCTCATAATTTAGATTTTATTCTCGAAATATTTAGACTTTATTCTTGTAATATTTAGACTTTATTCTCATAATATTTTGACTTTATTCTCAAAACATTTTGACTTTATTCTCATAAATTTGATTTTATTCTCGAAATAGTTTGAGTTTATTCTCGTAGTATTTTGACTTTATTCTCAAAATATTATGACATTTATTCTCGTAAAATTTCGACATTTATTCTCGTAATATTTTGTCTTTTAATCTCGTAATATTTCTACTTTTATTCTCGTAATATTTTGACTTAATTCTTGTAATATTTAGATCTTATTCTATAAACATTTTGACTTTATTCTCATAATGTAGATTTTATTCTCGAAATATTTTGAGTTTATTCTCGTGATTTCAACTTTATTCTTGAAATATTTCAACTTTATTCTCGTAATATTTCGACTTTATTCTCGTAATATTTTGACTTTATTCTCAAAACATCTTGACTTTATTCACATAATATTGATTTTATTCTCAAAATATTTTGATCTTATTCTCATAATTTTTGACTTCATTCTTCAAATATTTTGACTTTAATCTCATATTTTGACTTTATTCTCAAAACATTTTGACTTTATTCTCATAATTTTGACTTTATTCTCAAAATTATACAACTTTAATCTCGTAATATTTCGACTTTTATTCTTGTAATATTTTGACTTAATTCTCGTAATATTTTGACTTTATTCTCAAAACACTTTGACTTTATTCTCATCATTTTGATTTTATTCTCAAAATATTTCAAGTTTATTCTCGTAATATTTTGACTTTAGTCTTCAAACATTTTGACTTTATTCTCATATTTCGACTTTATTCTCAAAACATTTGAACTTTATTCTCATAATTTTGACTTTATTCTCATCATTTTGACATTATTCTCATAATATTTTGACTTTATTCTCATAATATTTTGATTTATTCTCAAAATATTACAAGTTTAATCTGTAATCTTAGTTTTGTTTTGTTTTTTAACGTGGCACTAAAACGGTGTCATAAAAACATGATACACCCTGCTGATAAAAAGTGATAAAACCAGCCTTTGCAGGTTGGCTAGTTTTAGACATTTAAGATGGTCTCTCATCCCAGCCAAGCTGTTTTTTAGCTGGTTGGTCAGATGGTCTCCCAGCCTGTCCAGACAAAGAAGTGGTCCTCTCTAAAACCTTTTTTCTTTAGGATTTTCAGGATTCTTTGATGTTCAAAAGAACAGCACTTACAAATCTTTTTGAAACCAAAAACTTTTATAACATTTTAAATGTCTTTACGTCACCTTTGATCAATTTAATGCATCTTTTCTTAACAAAATGACTATTTCTTCTTCTTCTTAAGAAAAAAAGTAGTCAGTTCTTCAACATTTCTCCTTTGGTGTTCCACTAAAAAAAGAAAGTCACATTTGAAGTTTGCAATGACATGAGAGTGAGTACAAGATTACTTTTTTCGAATCTTGCCTGAACTATTTCTTTAAGTGTATATGTGAGGGCAAGACACCATCAAACTGAAACGGCGTTAGAGGAAGCCAGCACAGAGACAGTAAGATATATCACCACAATCATCATCACCGTCACCTATGATTCAGCAGCTCAGTATAGCAGGAACACAAGTCTACCCACTGCACAAATACACACAGTAGGCAGCAATATACAGTAGATGAACCTTGTGTAACCACTTCGAAAAGAGCGACAGACGTTTCCAGCAACAGACGATCAATATGGCACATCGGGCCATTAATAATTGAGCACTGCAGAGAGAGAGAGAGACGCTGCCAAACACTACACGTCGCACCTTGCATTACATTAATTCAAACATTCCTGCAAGTGGATATTTTCAATAGAAGAGAGCGAGGAAGACCGTAATCTCATTTCTGTCAAAGAGCGACGGAGACTCGATCTCGCTATTTTAAATAAAAGGGGGGAGAAAACAGAAAAGCTGTTCATGAATAAATCAAGGCAAACTGGTAATGTGTCAATTTACAACTACTGCCCTTGTGTGTGTGTATGTGTGCGTAGAGGAGCTGCTCAAACCAGTCCAACAGTTACCCGTTTTCCTCCTTTTTATTTATTTTCCTAAGCGGCGGCAGAAATGTGAGCTATGAAATGGAAAATGATCTATGACGGTGTTCGGCGTCGAGACGCGGAAAGAGTGAGTTGAGAATTTTAAGTCACCTTTATGAAGAGGGGATTGAAGACACCTTCCCACAGTGCTTTGCTTCGGGAAAAGAGCAGTTAAATGATCTATGACAGCATTTGCGCTCGGAAAGAAATCTCTTTCATTTGCTTTTTTTCCCCTCGGTTTCACATGTGCTTGGCGAGAGGGTGGATTTCTTGCCGTTTGTTTGATTTGATTCGTTAGAGATGCAAACTAATCAGCGAGATGGTTGATGCCGCTTGGCCATATGCCTCGTGTGTCTTTGTCAGCGGCCTGTCTGGATAAGAAATCTCCTGACCAATTTAAGCTGTATTAATGTCCGTGACTCTGTTTCTACAAATATCAGCATCTTTAAAGTTATCATATTTCATATGGAGTTTGTTTTTTGTACCAAAAAGTCATTAGTTTGACATGGCCATTTTCTACCCTCTCGCTGAGCTTTGGATTCAAAACAAGCAGTTCTTGCAATCTTTTTGTGATTTCTTGCAAGGTAAAGTGACTATTAGGTACTGTGGATTTGTACTTCGCAAAGCCTGCATTAGATTGCATCAGGTTAAAGCAACAGTTCAGCTAAATATGAAAGTCCTGTCATCATTTATTCATCCTTAAGTTGCTCCAAACCTGTATGACTTACTTTCTCCTGCGGAAGTTCAATGGAAGACAGTACAGTAAGTCCTACGGGTTTGGAGCAACATGAGGATGAATAAATGATGACAGGATTGTCCTTTTCAGGTGAAGTAGATATTATAAAAAAGAACATAGTGATATCTAGTGCTAGTAGACAACTATAGCAGTACTGTCATGTTCAACACAGCTCATTTTATTCTAACTATGTTATTTTTGGTTTTATTGATGGCACATTGAAAGTACTGAGGCAGCAAACAACAAACAACATAACACAAGCAGATAAAACAAAAACATGGCAGGCAATCCATCATACAATTCATCAGACACATACACTCAGTGGTGTTAAATAAAACTAGAGGTATTAAAAATAGTTTTTATTACTTGAAATATAGCCTGTTTTCTGTCTAGAAATGAAAAGACATAATACAAAATATAAATATTAGATGAATTCTTGAAAAGCCAATTCAAAATACTAGAACAGCATACTGTATAAATAACACATAAAAATAATAATAACTAAAATAAACACTGACAACATGAAACACTTAGGTGAAAGTACTACAATCACTTCAAAAACTGTATAAAATAAATCAAAACAAATGTTTGCGCTAATATTTAATATTATTAAAATATTAATAAACACTAACAGTATACAAATAATACTTAGTTTAAACTGAAGAAAAAACGAAATATTAAAAACACAAAAATGAATAAAATGACAAAAAATTATTACAACTTAAATTAAATTAAAAATGTAAATTATTAAAATAAAAGCTAATTCAGAATATTAATAAATACTATGAATAATACTAAAATAATACTGACTGCATGCATTATTACTGTGAAATATTACTAAAACTAGCCATGAAAACCCCCCCAAACCAGTTTATTTTATGGCATAAGCACATCAAATTTAAAAAAAACAAAAAAACAAAAAACATATAGTATTTAAATAAAAACTTAAATAAAAGTTAAAACACTACAGTTACTAAAACTAAAATAAAAAAACAAAAAACAAAAACTAAATAATTGTTTAAAAACAACAACAACAACAACAACAACAAAAACTAATAAAAAAGACAAAATAACAAAATCATTAAAATTTAAATTACAGTGAAATTTTAAAATAGTAAAATGGAAACCCAATTCAAAATATTAATGATCACTATAATAAAATATAAATAATGCTACGTTTAAATACTACAGTCACTAAAACTGAAAAAAAAAAAAAAACTAAACTAAATAAATGTTAAAAACAAACAAACAAACAAAATAATAAAAAAGACAAAATAACATAAAATTATTACAATTTTAATTAAAGTAAAATTTTAAAATAGTAAAATGAAAAGCTAATTCAGAATATTAATGAATACTACACTACCAGTCAAAAGTTTTTGATCAGTAAACAAGTATATTATAGCAAAAACATATTTTTACTATTTAAAAATAACTCTTTTCTATTTGAACATATTTTAAAATGTAATTTATTCCTGTGACTTTAAAACTGATTTTTAGCATGATTACTCCAGTCACATGATTCTTTATGAAAATGTCTTTATCATCACTTTTGATCAATTCAAAGTATCCTTGCTAAATAAAGGTATTAATTTATATATATATTATACTACCTCCAAGCTTTTGAATGGCATAGTGTATAATGTTACAAAAGGTTTTTTTTTTTTTTTCAGATAAATGCTGATCTTTGGATCCTTTGTATTCAAAGAACCTGAAAAAATGTACTTGAACAGCACATCAGAATATAAGAATGATTTCTGAAGGATCATGTGACACTGAAGACTGGAGTAATGATGCTGAAAATGTAGCTTTGATCACAGGAATAAATTACATTTTAACATATATTCAAATAGAAAACAGTTATTTTAAATAGTAAAAATATTTCACAGTATTACTGCTTTTGCTGTATTTTGGATCAAATAAATGCAAGCTTGGTGAGCAGAAGAGAATTCTTCAAAAACATTAAAAATCTTACTGTTCAAAAACTTTTGACTGGTAGTGTATATTAGTACTGTATATAAATAATAGCTATGAAGACCCGTAAATCAGTTTCACACATTAACAGCCCTAGCGAGTAATCAACCTTGCTCTGATTTGACCCCGGCCGCAAAGGATGCTGGGTAACCATTACCTCACTGTGACTGAGTGAACAGAATTGCCAAACCGCTAATAGGCTGATCATTAATGACTGCTTGTATGTTAATGTTCTCATACTCTTGAGACAAGACGCATGCGGTTTTTCATTATATGACCCCTTTTAACATGCCCTTGTTAGGTGTATTTATTCAGCACAGTCTTGTTGGCTCATTGTAAAGCAGCTGGTTTAATCTAAACCAGGATTTGATTGACTATAGCAGTCAATACAATTTTACTGAGAGGATCTTTTTGATTCATTTGCCTAAACAGTTTTATCTGCTCCAGCAGTGGAAATCGATTTCACTTTAGTCCAGGTTATTCCTTTAGTTTTCATATTCTTCTAATCATTTTCGGTAGTTGCTTATTCAGGGCGCCAGGGCTTTTTTCCCAATAAAATGTTAATTATTATGTGAAGGTTTAAAGCTGGGTCAAGCATCAGACAAACACACACTCAATACTTCAGAGCAGAGTATATGAGCTCAGCTCTGATTGCACAAGCCCTTTTATTGCTTTGATCTGATGATATTTCTTACGCCTGACACTGTATTGGAGTTTCTAGACGAGAAAAGAGTGAATCCTCAAGTGATGGTTTTGTTTGTGTCTAGCTTCAGAAAACCGGTTTTCATTCATCACTAAAGTGATAAAGCCATCCTCCTGAAGGACAAACTCCAATTTTCAACAGTTTATTTATATTTGTTCTTGGCCTTCTTTAGCATAAAAGATTCCTTTAAGGAATTTGCTGAATAAATTAATTGAATAATTATGCAAAATATCTCCTTTTGTGTTCTACACAAGACAAAGTTTGGAATGACGTGCTGTCTAGAATAACTAAAAATGGACACAATTTGGAGGTGTTCAAAGTAGGAACAACCAACTAGTTTGCTTAAAAGAATAGTTCACCCAAAAATCAAAACGCACTCACCCTGAGGGCATCCAAGAGGTAAATGAGTTGGTTTCTTCATCACATTTTGGAGAAATGTAGCATTACATCTCATGCTCACCAGTGGATTCTTTGCAGGGAATGGGTGCCGTCAGAATGTCCAAACAGCTGATAAAAACAAAATAATAATACACAATTAATGTAAGTAATCAACAATCTGCCTGCTTATAATAAACAAAATCATCCATAACATATTTTTTAACTTCAACACGTTGCTTCCTGCTAAAACATGAGAAACAATCTGAATCAGGAGAGAAATATGCACAGATCAACAACAAGCAAAAACAGTCCAAAATAGTTCTAAACAAATATGCAGGTTGATTTTTATGTGAGAGGACAAGAGAGGATGGACTTTTTAACTGGAGCAAGCATTATTATGGATTATGGACTATTATGGGTATGGATTATTAAAAACGTCTTAGTAATGGATTTGTTTTTTTACAAACACATGGATTTTTGCTTCACAAGATGTTAAATGATGGACTGAAGTGGTGTTAATTACTTGTGGATTATTGTGATGTTTTTATCAGCAGTTTGGACTCTCATTCTGACGGCACCCATTCACCGCAGAGGATCCATTGGTGAAAAAGTGTTGCAACGCTATTGTCTCCAAATCTGTTCTGATGAAGAAACAAACTCATCTACATCTTGGATGGCCTAAGGGTGAGTAAACTGTCAGCAAATTAAAAAATTTTGGGTGAACTACGCTACCAGTCAAAAGTTTTTGAACAGTAAAATTTTTAATGTTTTTTTAAAGAAGTCTCTTCTGCTCACCAAGCCTGCATTTATTTGATCCAAAGCACAGCAACAACAGTAACATTTTGAAGTATTTTTACTATTTAAAATGACTGTGATTTTAAAAGCTGATTTTTTTAGCAGCATTACCCCAGTCACATGATCCTTCAGAAATCTGAATTGCTGCTCAACAAACATTTTTTATTATTACTATATTGAAAACATCTGAGGAAAACGTTTTAAAGAACAGTATTTCTATGAATCTTTTGTAACATTATACATCTTTACCATCACTTTTGATCAGTTTAAAGCATCCTTGCTAAATAAAAATATTTCTTTATATAATTTCTTTCCTATATATATATATATATATATATACACACACACATACTGACTTTAAATAGACTTTAAATGGTATAGTCTATAATGTTACAAAAGCTTTTTATTTCAGATAAATGCTGATGAATCCTTCTATTCATCAGAGAATCCTGAAAAAAATTACTCAGCAGTTTTAAATATTAATAATAACAAATAATAATAATTAAAAACATGTTTCTTAAACAGCAAATCAGCATATGAGAATGATTTCTGAAGGATCGTGTGACACTGAAGACTGGAGTAATGATGCTGAAAATGTAGCTTTGATTACAGGAATAAATTGCATTTTAACATATATTTAAATAGAAAACAGCTATTTTAAATAGTAAAAATATTTCAAAATTTTACAGTTTCTGCTGTACTTTGGATCAAATAAATGCAGGCTTGGTCAGCAGAAGGGACTTCAAAAACTTTTGACTGGTAGTGTATTCCTTTAAGACGCCTCAGGTCTTGTGAAGCCTGAAATGGAGTCAAGTTTATATATGGTCTGTTCAATCCCAGTCTCACATTATAAATGTATGAAGTGTGGGATTGTGGGATTGGTCAATGCTATGCTGCATCGTCCTGGTGACAGTTGTCATGCAAATGTTCTCTCCATGGTGATAACTCGGAACACCCGCACATGTCACAATAAGAAAAGATATGAACTATATATAACTCGTAAATAAATAAACACAATTCTGCTGCTTGTTTTTGCCGGCCAGAAAATTGGACATTTTGATTTTTCTCCAGTCATGCTTGAAAATTACATTCGAGCCAGACTTGTGTGTATGTGTCTGGTTTGTGGATCCACTTAGTCATAGAGTGAATCGTGAAAAATATACAATTTTAAAAAATCAGTTTGTCTAAGCAATGGAAGACCTGTTTGAAAACACTAGCTGAGCAGAAATCACACAGTTTAGCATTAATAAATAGCTCAATAAATACACAACATGCATGAAAATTGGATCATATGTTGGAATGTTTACGACTGTCATGGTTTGTGTGTATAAACAGTGAAATTATGAGACAGAGAAAGCGAGCGAGTTATAAAACGTGTTTATGATCCAAACTTTGTTTAATTTCTGTTTGTATTAGCGAAGCAGAAAAGCGCAGCTCTCAGCAAACAATCGACATCATTTTTAAACCATTTATCCTTTTGATCTGCCTCTACTTCTCCAGCTCTCTTTCATCCCAGACTGCTAACCCAACTTTCCTCCACCCGAACCCCCTCTCAGACCGTCGTTCTTAATTAAAGCTGAATTAAAAACACACGCATCAGCAGAGGGAATGCATTAACCACCATGTAGGCCAGAGGCGCTCGTGACGCTACGTGCATGCTGCAGGGCTGACATCAAATCAAACCCTCATCACTTCCTTTACCAGCACTTTCATGACCAATATTTACTCATCGCAGATGAGACCACAGAAGCAGCATTTCTCTGCTTGATGGCAGGCTGCAACCTGAAATGGTTTGTGGACTGAATGCAAAAACAATGCAAACAGTAATCATGTATAATCTAATATAACTGTGCATCGGTTGGATAGCAAAATAAATGGATTTCTTAACTTTTAAAAGGGTAATAGAAAATATTTTGTTGTTCACATCAAAGGTTGTGAGTCTGAACAAACTCTACACTATTTTGATGCAAATTCATGCGTCACTCATTCATTTGAAACTTGTTAAAGACACGTTGACATCCACTTAAAAGAGAAGTCCACTTCCAAAACAAAGATTCGTATATAATGTACTCACCCCATTGCCATCCAAGATGTTCATGTCTTTCTTTCTTCAGTCGTAAAGAAATTATGTTTTTGGAGGAAAACATTTCAGCATTTTTGTGATTTTGAACTTTCAAAATGCAGTTTAAATGTGGCTTCAAACAATCCCAAATGCGGTTGTAAATGATCCCAGCGGAGGAAGAAGGGTCTTATCTAGCAAAACCATTTGTTATTTTCATTAAAAAAAAATACAATTTAAATACTTTTTAAATCTCAAACGCTCTTCTTGTTTTGCTCTCTCTGAACTCTGTGTATTCTGCCTCAAGACAGTTAGGGTATGTTGAAAAACTCATATTTTCTCTCTCAACTTCAAAACTCATTTCAAAATCATCCTACATTGTTGCAGAAGTACCAACCCAGTCTTTACAAAGTAAACATGCAAAGAAGATCAAACACCTTTAACAAAAAGTAAAACAGCGATATAGGATGATTTCGAAGTTGAGGGAGAACATGAGATGGGACTTTTTAACATACCCTAACTGTCATGAACCGAAACAAAAACAGTTCAGGCAGAGTAAGACAAGACGAGCGTTTGACATTAAGTATATAAATTGTATTATTTTTATGAAAATAACTGATCGTTACACTAGATAAGACCCTTCTTCCTCGGCTGGGATCGTTTGAAGCCGCATTTAAACTGCATTTTGGAAGTTCAAAATCGGGGCACCATAGCAGTCCATTATATGGAGAAAAATGCTGAAATGTTTTCCTCAAAAAACAATTTCTTTACAACTAAAGAAAGAAAGACATGAACATCTTGGATGACAAGGAGGTGAGTACATTATATGTGAATCTTTGTTTTGGAAGTGGACTTCTACTTTAATGTAAAAAAAAATGTAAATTAAATAAAAATAAAAACTATAAAAGGTAACAGAAAAAACGACTTAAGTTGCATGTTTCACTTGCTGTAAACAAGAAAAAAACAATCATAATGTTCACTATATGTGCATCATTTGACATACTACTGTTTAAAAGTTTAAAAAGTATCAGTTCTTTTATTCAGCAAGGATGCATTAAACATTTAACTGATAGAGTGACAATATATTCACTGCCCTTCAAAAGTTTGGGATCAGTAAGATTTTAATGTTATTAATGTTTCTTATGCTTATCAAGACATTTATTTGATCAAAAATACAGAAAAAAACTGTAATATTGTGAAATATTATTGCAATTTAAAATTTTTGTTTTCTATTTTAAAATACTTTTAATGATGCAGTGATGCAACGCTGAATTTTCTTTAGTCATTAGTCCAGTCTTCAGTGTCACATGATCCTTCAGAAATCATTCTGATATGATGATTTTGATTTACTGAAAACAGCTGCGCTGCTTAATATTGTTTTGCAACCCGTTTTTTTTTTTTTTTTTTTTTTTTTTTAGGATTCTTATATGAATAAAAGGTTAAAAAGAACATCATTTAGCCTATATAATATAGAAATATTTTTTTTAACAATTTACACTACTGTTCAAAAGTTTGGGGTTAGTAAATTATTTTATTTCTTTTTTTTTGATAGAAATTAATACTTTCATTCAGCAAGGATGTGTTAAATTAATTAAAAATGATAGTAACAACTTATATTGTTAGAAAATATGTCTATTTAAAAGAAATGCTGTACTTTTACATGTTTTATTCATCAAAGAATGCTGGAAAAAGTATATCACGGGTTCCAAAAAAATAAACATTTCGAAAAATGGCAATAAATCAGCATATCAGAAAGATTTCTGAAGAATCATGTGACACTGAAGACTGGAGTAATGACTAAAGAAAATTCAGTGTTGCATCACGTTATTTTAAATTGTAATAATTTTTCAATTTTTTTTGTATTTTTGATCAAATAAATACAGCCTTGATGAAGAGATTCCTTTAAAAAACATTAGCAATCTTACTGATACCAAACTTTTGAACAGCAGTGTGTGTATATCTATTTATTAATTGATTGACTGATTGATCGAGCAGGAAACCAGCACATTAGAATGATTTCTGAGGGATCACATGATCATGTGATCATCATCTTCATGAAGACTGGAGTAAGGATGCTGAATATTAAGCTTTGAAATTTCATTTTAAAATACATTCAAATACAAAAACTGTCATTTTAAATGAGCAATAACACTTCACAATATTACTGTTTTATTGCATTTTTTAATCAAATTAATGTTCAGCCCTGCTGAACATGCCAAACTTTTGAAAAGTAGTGTCTATAAAGTATTACATCACATAATGTTTAGGCAAACTTATGATTGGATTTCAAGGCAGAACTTCAAATGCTGAAACTCCCTAGATTAATCTCAGAGCAAGTTATCATTTCTGAATACAGACGTATTATCATTAGTGAGATGTATTTTATGCAATACTTTTAAGATTATTTTTCTTTAATGGAAAACACATTATTTGTCTAGCAGTCATGCCCTTTTCCAATTGCTATTTTCTATTATGATGTTCCAAAATAATTCTCCTCCGAGGGATATCCATCTCTTTTAATGAAACATATTCCTAATTTGTTCATTGCTACATTTTGGGTCATGGATACTTAAACCTTCCATTAAAAACTTGTGTTCAGTCTTCACAACATCTTGAGATGATAAGTGCTTTCTCATTAATTGAACGAGATCATCGGATTACGCCTTCATCATGATAATGAATTCTTTATGAACAACAGGAAAGTAACAGCCACAAAGTTTCAGTGTATGAGAAGCTAATACCATGGTATTTTAATAATTACCACTGTGCAAATTCACATACTGTGGCATTTAAGTTACTTCAAAGAATAGTATATTTATACATATGTCAATCATTAAATTACTATCTGATATCATTATTTTAGCACCACAGCACTAAGGTAAGCACATATTTGTATGATAATTATCTACAGAAATGTCATTTTTGTAGGAGCAGTGGAAACAGTGACTTCTAAGTATGGCATTTTGGCGGAAACTACAGTTACCATGGTAAATCTCTGAAAAGGGGACCTTACATGAGCTATCATGAGGCTTTAATGAGGCTGTTTTCTCAAACATGCCGTGTTTCTGTAGGGGTCTCTCTCTCTCTCTTTCTCTCGTTTTCCTCCTCTTCCTTCTCTGAAGTTCAAAGTTGCTTCTCTTCAACCTGAAGGGCTTCGTAGCAGGCGTGAGTGTTGCGAGATGTTTTGTTTTTCACAGGTTTTTTTTTTTTTTTAAGTAAATCGGATGCTGATCAGAGCAGGCAAGACCGCGGGAGCTGCAGCAGGCAGTTAGCATCAAATCAGCAAACACCGCTGTCGGCTATTCAAACCAGCGGCGTGTGCGAACACTGGATCTCTGCTGTTATAATTAACGAAACTGTGCACTTTGTAAGCATGCTAATTTTAACTCTGTAAGGTAGCTGAGGTATTGTTGCTATCTCATAAGCCTGTACTTTTAGTATTAGCATAGTTTTCAAACAAAACTGAGCCCTGCGTCTCAGTGCAACGCACAGTAGTAGAGTTTCCTTTCGGAATGAATCAGCGTTCAGGAATCGGTTGAATGATTCAGTGACTCGTTCATAAACCAGATGCTTTGCAGAACGAATCAGAGTTTTGGAAAACAAATCGGTTGAATGCCTTGAATATGTTGCCACCTTCTTTATCCACCTTTTTCTTTACATGAGAGCGGCGCAGCCATTTGTAAATTGTATGGGTCAGGCTTCCGGTCTCATCTTCCAGCTAATTTAAAAAACAGCTCGTTTTGCTGCTTGATATTGCAAAATGGTGTGTTTTACCATATTATTTTAATGTATTATCTTAATTATGAGCACATTGGTTTGTAGTGAAAACAGTTTTACCGTTTACTGCACGGTGTTATTCTTACATTACATATAGACCATTTCGCTAGATGTAAACTGGTCCCGATACACTTCCTGTTTCTTTTTTTTACTTTGCACAAACATCACAAAAAAATACAACAAACATAACATTTGACTGGATGAAAATGTTACATTAGCACCTTTAAGATGTATTCGTATATGTGAAATAAAAAAAAAATAAAAAACAAAAAAAACAGGAAGCGCTTCTGGACCAGTGTTGTTTATATCTAGTCAATTTGGTCTATATGGTCTATAGTCATTTTGTAGACACTTTTATTCAAGGTGATTTACGAATGAGGACAATGGAAGCAATCAAGATCAACAAAAGAGCAATATGCAAGTGCTATGACAAGTCTCAGTTGGCCTAACACAGTACATGTATCAAGTTTTTATTATTATTATTATTATTATTATTATTATTATATAATAAATAAAAAGTAAACATATAGAATAGATAAAGAATAGAGCAAGCTTTTTTTTTCTTTTCGTTCATTGTATACTAAATAAATAAGAAAATAAATACCGAAAGGTTAGAGAAGCTAATGCTTTTTTTTTTCATAGAGTGCAATGAATAGAGTGCACGTCTAAAAGTGCAATTCTTTTTTAAAGAATTTAGAATAGAGAGTGCTAGAGTTAAACAAAGATGGAAGAGATGTGTTTTTAGCCGATTCTTGACGATGGCTAAGGACTCAGGTTGACTTCTTAGACTGAGTTTTTATATTTAATGTCAAAGTCTGAGAAATTGATTTCCCTATAGCTGCTAATGAACTAGAAGTCTCACCCATAGGCTTACTTCCACTTTAAAAAAAAAAAGGTGGATATTCTTGCCAATTTTTTTTTTCATTCACAAATAAAAAAATATCTAAAGATCATCTTCTAACTTTACTTCTTAGATTCAACTCAACAATTTCATCCCTCAGCTTTATACACAATAATATAAATAAATGCTAGATTTCTGTGGCTTTGTAAGAGTTTATTTATAAATATGATTATATTTTAATATTACACTTTACACAGATACAGTCCAAAATGAAGCATTTTTAAACAAATCAGCTGAATGAACGAATCAATGACTCACTCATAAAGATGGTCACTTGTGGTGTGTACTTGAACGAAACGATTAAGCAAAATGATTCAAATGACTCTTTCATTAAAATTCTTCACACCTACTCTTAAAACTTTGTAACCTGCACAAAGAGCTTTTTTTTTTAACACTGCAATGTCTGTGATTTGTTCTTTCATTTCCAGTTTGACAAATAAATAATTTCCATTTTATAACTTATTATTAGTTACAATAAATTTGGATTTAAAATGCAAAATACCTGAGCAAAGCAAAATCTGTTTAATGAAAACTAGACAACTGTGTTGCATCGTACTGTTTGACACTTATTGTTTCATATACTACAACTCAAAATTAAAATAAAACAAATAGTGTATTCTGTGCAGTAAGCAATAAGTGTTAAACTCCATGTAGTGACTGGCTGACGTAATGGTCAGGTTATTCTTAGGAGACCTTGTACGGGTTTGTGTGTGTTTTTTTTTTTTTTTTTTTTTAAGATGGGGGTTCCTGAGATCACAAAGAGATGGTGTAATATGTCTAATGACTTTCACAGACCATCCACAGAGACAATCACACGTCTGTCTGTTCCTGAAGTGTGTGTGTTTTAACACACGTTCTGACAGTTTCATGTTACCAGACCATGAACGTCTGCACTGGACGCTCCATCCTTCACATGTAGACAGCTATAAAAATGTGTGTGCGCGTGTGTGTGCGTGTGACTCTCATAATCGAAGTGCAGCTGCAGAAGGAGTTTTCAGTCTTATGAGCTGGATTGGAAAGAGATTAATATTTAATAGATGGTTATTTTCCCCCTGCTGTGAAAAAGCAATACACCAATCAGCGTCAGTGCACTTCTATTAGACAACGACTCGATGCTCAGTCTCTCTGACTAATGAGAATGCGAAGGTTATTCACGTCCAGCCGCAGCAAACAAAACAGACTGATGGAAAAGAAATAGAGAGAGAAAGAAGCTGCAGAAATCAGAAAAAAAATTATGCTGATCATGCACAAAAGTTTCGGGTTGAGGGTTTTTTTTTAGAGCTCATACTATCAAGGGCAGAGCAGGCAACAAATTTGGCCCTCGGTTCTGAAGTATATTTTTCTGAGCTGTAAATGGTCTGGTCTTAAGAGATGAGATATTTCTCAACAGAAATTTGTCATTACAGCTGTTTCCAAATCATGCTCCTAGCAACTGTTCATCATCATAGGCACACAAAGTTAGAAATCCTCCTTTTACTCAGATCAAACAATGTAAGCTCATGTGTAAGCATTTACTGTAAGTAATATGAAAATGAACATTTCGATGATTGATTTTTAAAGATATATCAGATTAGACAGAGACAGAACGATAGATAGACAGATGATAGATAGATAGATAGATAGATAGATAGATAGATAGATAAAAGAATAGAACGATAGAACGATAGATAAAATGATAGATATAGATAGATAGATAGGTAGATAGATAGATAGATCGATAGAAAGAAGAATAGAATTATAGAACAATAGAACGATAGATAGAAGAATATATAGATAGATAGATAGATAGATAGATAGATAGATAGATAGATAGATAGAAGAATATAATAGATAGATAGATGATAGATAGATAGATAGATAGATAGATTAATAGAACGATAGAAACAGAACGATAGAACAATAGAACGATAGATAGATAGATAGATAGATAGATAGATAGATAGATAGATAGATAGATAGATAGATAGATAGATAGATAGATAGATAGATAGATAGAAAGAAGAACAGAACGATAGAACAATAGAATGATAGAAGAATATATAGATAGATAGATAGATAGATAGATAGATACATAGATAGATAGAATGATAGAACGATAGAACGATAGATAGATAGATAGATAGATAGATAGATAGATAGATAGATAGATAGATAGATAGATGATAGATAGACAGAATAATAGAACGATAGAAGCATAGAATGATAGAACGATAGGTAGATAGATAGATAGATCGATAGAAAGAACAATAGAACGATGGAACAATAGAATGATAGATAGATAGATAGATAGATAGAACGATAGAAATAGAACGATAGAAGAATAAAACAATAGAACGATAGATAAAATGATAGATAGATAGATAGATAGATAGAAGAATAGAACGATAGAACAATAGAACGATAGAACAATAGAACGATAGAAGAATATATAGATAGATAGATAGATAGATAGATAGATAGATAGATAGATATAGATAGATAAAATGATAGAACGATAGAATGACAGATAGATAGATAGATAGATAGATAGATGATAGACAGACAGAATAATAGAACGATAGAAGCATAGAATGATAGAACGGTAGATAGATAGATAGATAGATAGATAGATAGATAGATAGATAGATAGATAGATAGATAGATAGAAGAATAGAACGATTGATATATAGATAGATAGAAGCATAGAACGATAGAACAATAGATAGATAGAAGAATAGAACAATAGATAGATAGATAGAATGATAGAACGACAGAACGATAGATAGATAGATAGATAGATAGATAGATGATAGATAGACAGAATAATAGAACGATAGAACGATAGAACGATAGATAGAACGATAGATAGATAGACAGATAGAAGAATAGAACGATAGAACGATTGATATATAGATAGATAGGAGAATAGAACGATAGAACGATAGAACGATAGATAGATAGATAGATAGATAGATAGAATAATAGAACGATAGAAGCATAGAATGATAGAACAATAGATAGATAGATAGATGGATAGATAGATAGATAGATGGGCAGTTGGGCAGGCGGGTGGAAGGACAGACAAAAACAGATAGATAGAACGATAGATAGATAGAACGATAGATAGATAGATAGATAGATAGATAGATAGATAGATAGATAGAATGATAGATAAAATAATGGATAGATAGATAGATAGATAGATAGATAGATAGAAGAATAGAACGATAGAACGATAGAACGACATCTCCAGAGATCTTAATGTTCCTGTGTCAACTGTGCACAATATCATCAAGAGGTTTACAGCCCATGGCACTGTAGCTAACCTCCCTGGACATGGGCGGAAGAGCAAAATTAATGACAAATTACAACAAAGGATTGTTCGAATGGTGGATTAAGAACCCCTATTAACTTCCAAACTAATTCAAGCTGATTTGCAAACACAGGGCACAACAGTGTCAGCTCGCACTATCCGTCGCCATCTGAATGAAAAGGGACGCTCTGGGAAAATGTATTGTGGACAGATGAGACAAAAGCAGAGCTTTTTGATGTAAAGGACATCATGGCACTGTTTACAGAAAAAGAAAAGAACACAGTCCCTAGTCAAAGATGTTGGAGGTTCAAAAATGTTTTGGGGTTGCTTTGCTGCTTCTGGCACTGGTTGCCTTGACTGTGTGAACGGTATCATGAAATCTGATGATTACCAAAGAATTTTGGGGCACAACATAGTGGCCATTGTCAGAAAGCTGTGTCTCCACCAGAGGTCATGGGTCTTCCAGCAGGAAACACACTTCAAAAACTACTCAGAAATGGTTACAAACAAAGCGCTGGAAAGTTCTGAAATGGCCAGAGTCCAGATCTGAATCCCATAGAACACCTGTGGAGAGATCTCAAAACAACAGCTGGGAGAAGGCATCCTTCAAATCTGAATGACCTGGAGCAGTCTGCAAAAGAAGAGTGGTCCAAAATTCCAGTAGAGAGGTGTAAGAAACTCATCCATGGTTACAGGAAGTGATTGATTTCAGCTATTTTATTAAGTATTAAGTCAAATATTAAGTTAAGGGTGCCAATAATTTTGTCCAGTGCATTTTTTTGGGTTCTGTGTGGAGTTGTATCAGATTGGACTTTTCTTGTCTGTTTTTTTGTGTTGTTCCAATGCAAAATAATAATAATAATAATAAACATGTGAGTACCAAAACATTTGCAACTGCAACAATTTTCTGAGAGAAGGGTTGCATTTTCTGATAGAATTGCAAGGGTGCAGATATTTTTGGTCATGGCTGTAGATAGATAGATAGACAGATACATAGATAGGTGGTTTGGTCCTCATTTGCGTGTATGTAAGTGTGTGTGTGTGTGGTAGAGGGTCAGTTTTTAAGCATATTTTGATATATGTAAGAGGCACTGATTTCTGTCTGTTAATTTCACACATGGTTGACCACTCAATACGCTTCAACCAGAAGAAAATCCTCTCCTTCACCTTCCCCCTTCTCTCACTCTCTTTTTGCTGACAAAGGTATAAGAAAGAGTGAATAAGAGAGAGAGAGTGAGAACAACAAAGACACAGAGCCAGAGGCAGAAAAACGAGCGGGTCACTAACAAAATCCCTGCTCGGGATCTCAGTCTCTCAGCTCTGTTTTACCAGTTCTCATATTTGTGCCCCAGAGCTCTGGGTTCTGTCAGCCCTGCACACCACAACCCCACAGCCTGAGGCAGCCGCCCGCAGCACATTACCCACAATCCCCTGCTCAGCCTCATAATGAGGAATCATATTAGCAAGAACTTCCTCACAATAACAGGAGAGAAGTTACACTTATGAAACATCTTTCCTTTTTGCATCATTTTATGATCTTTTTTACATCCTGTGAATGAAAAAATGTTGAATGTTAAGAAATTTTGCTAAATAAATAAAAATAAGAAAATGTATTCAGATCTAAAGACAAAGATAAATGTATAAATTTCACATAACTGAGAACTTAAAGGAGAAGTCCACTTCCAGAACAACAATTTACAAATAATTTACTCACTTCCTTGTCATCCAAGGTGTTCATGTCTTTCTGTCTTCAGTCGTGAAGAAATTATGGTTTTTGAGGAAAACATTTCAGGATTTTTCTCCATATAATGGACTTCATTGATGCCCCGATTTTTAACTTCCAAAATGTAGTTTAAATGCAGCTTTAAAGAGCTCTAAACGATCCCAGCCGAGGAAGAAGGGTCTTTTTAAGTACAGCACAGGCTCTGGGATGCGCGTTCATGACGCTACATACTATTGAATCACGTCGAAAGGTCACGAGAAACGTAGGCGGAACTACAGACCCAGTGTTTACAAAGCGAAAGCGCAAAGACTAAGAAAGTGCAAGTAAGTCAGAGTTTTTCGCCGTTCTCTACCTTTTTGAGTCCGAGTACACAGACGATGAACTTAGACGTGATTCATAGTAGTGAAGGGAAGTTTGGATCATTTTACCAACTTGGACCTTTGAGTCTTGTTCAGCAAAATTAACAAATCTTTTTTCGAGTCATTTCGTTAATTTCGTTCATTTTAGCAAAATATAATTAAAATGTTAGATGTTACTACCCTAACACATCTACTGCTTACACAAACGTTGATCACACTACAAACAAGACAAAACTATAATGCTATAAGAAACAGAAAAGATGAATTCGTTGTTTACCTGGGTCTTTAGTCTATGATTAGCTCACCTCACCTCTCATCTGACAAGTTTTCGAGTTTAAGTCATTCGTTCATCACGTGACTGAACGAATCACTCCCCGAGACGACTCGTTCTTCCCGAGTCACATTAAAGATTTGTTCAAAATGAACGAATCATTCAAGAACGCGCATCCCAGAGCCTGTGCTACGTGAGCGTTTGTGCTTAAAAAGTATACACATTTTTATTTTTAGAAAAAAATGACCAATTGTTTTGCTAGATATGACCCTTCCTCCTCAGCTGGGATCGTTTAGAGCCTTTTGAAGCTGCATTTAAACTACGTTTTGGATGTTCAAAATCGGGGGCACAATTGAAGTCCATTATATGAAGAAAAATCCTGAAATGTTTTCCTCAAAAACCATAATTTCTTTACGACTGAAGACAGAAAGACATGAACATCTTGAATGACAAGGGGGTGAGTAAAATTATTTGTAAATTGTTGTTCTGGAAGTGGAGTTCTCCTTCAATTCATTGTTTACCTGGGTCTTTAGTCTATGATTAGCTCACCTCACCTCTTATCTGACAAGTTTTCGGGTTCGAGTCGTTCGTTCATTCATCACGTGACAGCCCCATAAGCTCAACCAATGAGTGTGAGCTGGAAAAGGAATTGATTAGTTCATCTCTCGAGTCTTCAGGTTTGAGTCGTTTGTTCATCACGTGATAGCCCCATAAAATGAACGAACAACTCCAAAAACCCAAAGACTCGAAACAGGTGAACTAATTCCAGTACAGAACCTAATAGGATGTTGCACATGCGCGACTGAACGAATCACTTCCCGAGACGACTCGTTCTTCCTGAGTCACATTAAAGATCCATTCAAAATTAACAAATCGTTCAAAAACGACCCATCACTAATTCGTAGCATTGTGGACGCGCATCCCAGAGCCTGTGCTACATGAGCTTTTGTGCTTAAAATGTATAAATTTTTATTTTTGGAAAAAAATGACAGATCGTTTTACTAGATAAGACCCTTCTTCCTCGGCTGGGATCATTTAGAGCCCTTTGAAGCTGCATTTAAACTGCATTTTGGAAGTTCAAAATCAGGGCACCAATGACGTCCATTATATGGAAAAAAAATCCTGAAATGTTTTCCTCAAACACCATACTTTCTTTACGACTGAAGACAGAAAGACGTGAACATGTTGGATGACGAGGGGTGAGTAATTTTTTGTAAATGGTTGTTCTGGAAGTGGACTTCTCCTTTGATGAAGAGACAGACTACGAGAGCTCTGAGAGAGAGACGCTTCTGTGAAATCATACATCTCTGGGTTTGAACATTGATTTGGACAGCCTTAAATACTTCAGAATAAAAAAAAAATCCATTTGAGAAGAAGTAATATCAAACTAATGCATGAGTTCACACACATACAGACACACACACAGGGTTCAGTGCCTGGCCAGGCTTATTACCGTAATAAAATCAAATAAATTAAATTAGACCTGTTTCTGAAGCCTAGGCTGTCAAAGTCATCGTGACTTTCATCGGTTACAGAGCGAGAGCGAGAGCGAGAGATCTCAGGAGATACAGCCTGTGAGAATGAAAGAGAGGGTAAAAGAGGGAGAAAGAGGGAAGGAATACGAAATTGGAGCATGTCAGAGAAAAGCAGGGGATCTGAATTTAAAAAACAGACTCACAGATACAGGGACGAGTGGGTGGGAAATGGAAAAATAATGAGAATGAAAATATAATTATCCACGAATAACGTTTGCTTTGGTGTCCCATTTCTTTTTTAATCATTAGAGGCACATGTTTTTGAGAGCATTATGAGATATATTACATATAATTGCCTAACATAAAACCCCCTATACATTTCTAAAATTCATGAAATAAAGGTAGTTTTATGCACATCGAACATCGTTATCCACCTTAAAATGGTGATTTTGGCTTGTCACACATGGCAGATTCTTCACTATATTCAACAATTATAAATGACAAAAAAAAAAAAAAAATTTCAATTTTGACATGATCTGATGTTCAGTTGTCACTGTAGGAAAAAAAAAATCATAAAAATAATTTAGAAGAATTTAAATATCACATTTTGTATGCAACCTAGTTACATACAAAGTTTTATTTTATGATTTCTGATCATTAAGAAAAAGTAATAATTATATTATTAATATAATAAAATATATATAATGTTGATATTTAATAGATTAATAAATAAATATATTATTATATTATACTATATTTATTATATTATATTATATTACACACAGAAAATGCTCACCAAAGCTGCATTTAATTGACTAAAATACTTATAAATAAATTATTATATTATATTATATTACATTATATTATATTAAACACAGAAAATAATGTTTAAAAAGTGTCTTTTATGCTCACCAAGGCTGCATTTATTTGACTAAAAATACAGTAAAAACAGCAATATTGTGTCATATTTTCAGCATCATTACTCCAGTCTTCAGTGTCACATGATCCTTCAAAAATAATTTTAATATGCTGATTTACTGCTCAAAAAGTTTGTATTATTATCAATGTTGAAAACAGCTTAATTTTTCGTGAAAACTGTAATACGTTTTTATGTTTCTTTGATGAATGAAAAGTGAAAAGAATAGTATTTATTCAAAATAAAAATCTTTTGTAACATTAAAAACGCCTTTACTGTCATTTTTGATGAACTTCATTTTCTTATTTTTGAAGTGAATTTCTGCCTATTTTGTACACTATTCATGGAAAGTGACAACTACTTTAGGAAGAGAAGGAAGAGAGGTGAGAGAGGTACACTAGAGAGAAGGAAATCTAAATGGACAGAAGCATTATGGGAGATCAGATTCATCATTAGGTCAATAATGATGCTTCACCTACTTATATTCTCTCTGCTGCCTTGAGTCATATTTTAGGCCTTCAGTAGATCAAAAAGGCATCAGCTTTCTTATCACTTAAACAGCCTCTGAAATGGATGCCTAACGCAGTTGACTCAGAATTCATTAGCACTGAGCTAGATAAGACCTTAATGCATACTAAACATCTCTGCTCCATATATGTGGCATTAGCAGCATACATTAGAGGAAACTTTTGGCTCTGAGGATCTAGTTCCCCTCGGCCTGGAGGTTCAGACGCCTGTAATTACAGCACGAAACGAAGCTCTGAGATGTTATACCACATATCTACAGTAAACGTCTCCTGAGAAAAAGACATCTTGTGGTATCTAATTATTTTTCTTAAGCTGTAGAGTTATTTCTCTGATCTGAGTTGGGCTGATTTAGCTTTTTCACCCGCATTTGATCATTCAAACACATTACAACAATACGGCTGAGATTAAAAATTCATAAGGGAAAAATCAAATCAGATGGAAGATTTCAAGCTGATATTTCCACTGTGGACCCAGTAAATGAATTCTGCATTTATTGTGGATTCACACAAATTGCTCACATATTTACTAGACAGTGAGAAAATGGAAAATTTATTCATCCTAAAATGATGTTTATTTCCAGGTTAAAAAAAATACATAAATACATTATTACATAATTATACATTATATTATTATTATTTGTGAGTATAAAATGTCAGTTTTTTAAACTGCATTCAATTTTTAATTGTCATTTTGTGTAAAATTTTAACGTTATGAATTCCGTGCATTTTCTACTGCCACTGTGTAAAATGTCAACTTTTTTAATTGCATGCAATTTTTAAATCCCAATATTGTGTAAAATGTCCACATTTTTTATTGCTTGAAAATTTTTATTGCAATATTGTGTAAAATGTCAACATTTTTGTAATTGTATGCAATTTTTAATTGCAATTTTGTTTAAAATGTCAACATTTTTAATTGCATTTTGTAATCACCATTTTGTGTAAAATGTCAACGTTTTAATTCCATGCATTTTTGAACTTTTTTTAAATGCATGCAATTTTTTTTATTGCATTTTTGTGTAATTTGTCATTTTTTTTTAATTGCATGCATTTTTAATCACCATTTTGTGTAAAATGTCAACATTTTCTAAATGCACACAATTTTTTATTGCAATGTTGTGTGAAATGTCAACATTTTTGTAATTGCATGCAATTTTTAATTGCAATTTTGTGTAAAATGTCAACCTTTGTTAATTTCATGCAATTTGTAATCACCATTTAGTTTAAAATGTCAGAATTTTTAATTTTTAAATTGCAATTTTGTGTAAAATATCAACATATATTTTCGAATATTTCGAAAAATATTACATTTTACATATCTATATATAAAAAACAGCGTATTTATATAATATAACACTATAAGTAAGATAGTAAACACAACCTTCCCATAGTCTGCCTATGGAGGGATTTTACACCTTTATGAACCAAATTCAATGTTATATTTAGACCATGAAAATATTATTCAGTCCAGAACTGTTACTGTATTGAGGAGGGATGCATATAAATGTAAATTTTGCTCTGATTTTGCAAAGCAATTCTTCACAGTACATTTGGGGAGTAGGTAATCCTCGTCCAATAAAGCTTATTTAATCTCACCATGAAAGGACCTTCTAATAATTGCCTGTAATTTTTTTTTTTCAGTCATGTGAAACGCACAGTGAATGTTTGTGTGTGTGGCAGCTGTTGAGAGGACAGAATTCCTCCACAACGCTAGAACCTGAAATAATCAACATCGAAGGGAAAACGGCATAATAAGGCACCATTCTGTTCAATAATACCTTAAATAAAATGGCAAAAGGTAAGACGCAGGGTTAGAGGTGCGATTATAAACCTGTAAAGGAATGCTCACAGTAATATGCAAACAAACATGAGCGTGATATGAATGCGAAATGAAGAGAGCAGGTGAAGGCGGCTGGACGAGGTGATGATGTGTGTGTTATATCTGCTGTGCTTTGCCATCTGGACAACTGATTAGAAATGAATGATTATTTCACGTGGCACACTGAGAATCCTAAGTGAGATTGTCACCAGAGAGACAGATGTGTAAATGTGCATGTGCTGAAAGAGCAAAGCAAATCTCTCTGAAACAGAACAGAATGCAGATTTTGAGTCAGACTATAACCATCTGGCTTTTAGACCTTCTTCAGCTGCCGTACAGGAAATGCATTCATTAAAATAAATGAATGTGAAGGGGAATATACTGTGCAACAGCCTATACATCAAGTGCGTTCAGTCCATATAAGATGTGAATGCTCTGCATGCCACAGTCATTTGAGAGAACGAGTTCAAGGACTGGTGAAATATAACCATTACTATAAATTCCCTGATCATTTGATGCTAACGGTGTAACATAAAGCGTTCATTATAAAATGTTGGAAATACGTATGTAGCTGTTTTTGCCAAACGACAGTAATTTTCTGCAAATCTGTGCCAGTTATGGAGGGATTCGGGTGAGCAGATCCACTTTGCCGCCTGTGCTCTATTGCTATGGCTCGCCATTATTGTTGTGCTTTCCCATTGGTTTGTTGGCATGTGGATGATTTCATACACAAAAAAAGCTGTCAGCAAATGCTACATTAAATGCATGCAAAATAAATGCATTAAACAACAGTAAACGTTTCACATGACCTCATGTTAATGCAACAAGAGGTCTCCAGTTATCATGAAGTTTTAATTGTAATTTTGTGCAAAATCTCAACACATGCAATTTTGTGTAAAATTTCAATATTTTTTAATTGCATGCAATGTTTAATTGCTATTTCATATAAAATGTCAACTTTTTAACTGTGTAAAATGTCAATATTTGTTAATTTCACACAATTTTCCAGGAACTCCGGTCCTGGAGAGCCGCAGCCCTGCAGAGTTCAGCTCCTACCCTAATAAAAACTCACCTGCCTGCAGCTTCCTAGTAACCCTTTGGGCCTTGATTAGCTTGTTCTTTATTATTATTTTGTAATCACCTTTTTGTGTATAATGTCAACATTTTTAATTTCATGCATTTTTTATTGCCATCTTGTTTAAAATGTTAACTTTTTTTTAATTGCATGCAATTTTCATCACCATTGTGTATAAAATGTCAACATTTTTAATTCTGTGCATTTTTTATTGCCAGTTTGTGTAAACTGTCAACTTTTTTTTAATTGCATGCTATTTTTAAATCGACATTTTGTGCAAGATGTATTTTCATAGCCTGAACAAACAGTTGGCAAAGAGGAAAAACTTAAAAAATGCAAACTAAAGTAATGTGCAATGCACTGTGGGATAGAGTATTGAACACTGTTGACTCTTGACAGTCAAATCAAATCAAATAATGAGTCAAGAAGGGAATGATAAAAAAGTCTTCTGGTTTGTTTGTCTCACTGAAAAAGGAAGGCCAAGTTAAGCCCATTGCACTATGGTATTGTTACATGCATTTTGCTGAAAATGCATATCATGCACAATATACCGTACATATTGCACATTTCAGAAATAGTTACGAGTAGCATGAGTAGCATGCAAGCCCAAATATAGTCCAACTCGCAATCCAACAGCTGTACACAAATGCTGGAATTCACGAGCACATATGCGCTCCAATCTGAGAAACAGCATATAAACCCAGCAGACCTGCACAAACACCTCATGCTGGCATATAAAATGGGGGGGAAAGGGAAATTTGCATATTGCGCAAACATACATATTACGATAGCATGCCATTCCCAATAAACTTAGCCGAGCGTGATCCAACATGCACCTGCTGAAATATACATTCTCCCTGACAAGCCACAAAAGATCAATAATAAGTTATCACAGTATGACATGTGGACAAAGAGGCAGAATGAATGAAGAAATGGGACAGACACTAGAGACCCTTCTCTCTCTCTCTGCCTCAGACAGATGATGTAATATCCTGTAAGTCCTTAGGATCGTGTACGACCAAACTCGAGGCAAGAGCACATCTCTAATGTTTGTTTTATGCTGAACTTTCATTGCTTTAATATTCTTTCCATGTACCTGCACTCTAACTTTGTGTAAAAAAGTTGTCAAAAATGTGAGACAACCGTGTTAAAACAGCTGCAGTCTAAGTGGGTATTTTTGTGAGTATATCTCAAAATCCATGGTTCTGTGAACACGTTATTGAGGTAATACCTTGTGTTTGGCTGGATAAAACAATGGTCTTCTTTAAAAGTAAATTAGACTATAGTCTAAGTCTGGAGTAATGATGCTGAAAATTCAGCTTTGCATCACAGCAATAAATTTCATTTTAAAATATACTCATAGAAAACAGTTATTTTGAACTGTCAAAATATATCATACTTTTACTGCATCAAAAAAAGGCAGCCTTGCTGAGCAAAAGAGGCACTAATATCTTACTGATCCCAAACTTTTGAGTAGTAATTTTATTTTTTTAACTTTTAAATGAAGTGATGCAAAATGTAGATCAAAAGTCAAATGTTGCATCATCGTCCAGCTGTAGGAAAGAAAAATAAGAACAAAATGGCCTGAAATCATTTCATAAGCTACGACAGGACCATAAAGCTGACCTTTAGATCATGTTTGTACATGTATTGGCTTCTGATAAGAGACATTATTGAGGAGTGTTCTCACGTCAGCGTATACATGGTGTTTGATGGTAGAGATTAGTGGAGGATTATTGCAGACCAAAACAGGTAAACAGTGTCGTTGACTGACGACTCGTCAATACTATTGACCAGCGATTCCGCCTCGCCATCAGATGCTCTTGAAGCCATTAGTGTCAAGCGATAACACTGCACCTATGTGTGTGAGAAAGCTCAGATGACAGCGGGACTCTGATCATGTGTAGGGCCCTGTGAAATTAATGACTGTTTTTTTTTCACAAATTCTGTTTTTCATTTTATTTTTTCTAGGTTCTGTTTCAATTGGTTTTCAGTTGAATTTTAGAAAGAAGAAGAAGGAGAAGAAGAGAGATAAGGATGTCCACTTAACTGATTTATATGATAATTTAATTTGATATTTTTTTTTAATTTATAACAAATTTATTTAAAAAAATATATAACAATTTTAACAATAATAATATGATATAAAATCATATTTTATTTTTCTAGATTCTGTGTTTATTATCAACAGTGGCAATCTGTGTGAAATTCACTAAAATGAGAAAATTTAATAGAATTTTAAAACATTTAAATTGAATATTTTAAAATGTAAGCAAATGAAATTGAAACATCCTTTTCACAAAAAAAAAATAGTAAAAATAATTAAATTACATGAATTGTGATACAATTAATTGTGATACTATGTGGGTTAAAATCTTTCAGTTTTTTTTTTATTTATTTATTTTTTTTAATGAACTGTATTATTATTACTGCTGCTACTACTACTAGTCTGTTACTTTGATCAGAACATCAGTACTCCTAAAAAAAAAAAAAATTGCAAGTGAAATAAATTTCACAATTTAGTACAAATAAAATGGCAAGAAAAATATAACAATTTTAACAATAATAGTAATATGAAATGTTTTATTTTTCTAGACTCTGTGTTTTATGATTTAATGAAAATGTATTATCAAAAACAGTGGTAATCAGTGTGTGAAATTCTTAAATGTAAAAAATGTAATAGAATTTTTAAACATAAATTTAATTTTTTAAAATGTAAGCAAACAAAATTCAAACACTTGTCATTTTTTTGGCAAGCAAAAAATAAAAAATAAAATAAAAAAATAAAATAAAATGATACTGTGTGACAAAAATTTAAATTAAATTAAATTAAATGAAAACAAAAGAAAACAATTGTGATACTGTGTGGCATTCAAAAATTTTAAATTAAATTAAATTAAATTAAATTAAATTAAATTAAAACAATTGTGATAATGTGTGGCATTCCTTTAAATCTTTTAGTATTTTCTTTTAAATAAACTATAATGCAGAATTAAATGTGAAATTTTAAAGTAGAAAGACTAATTTAATTTTCCTTAAATCTGCTTTATTTACAACTTTGCATGTGCTGTGTTGCATGTGCATGTGCAATGAAAAATGATGAAAATAATGAACATTTAAAAAATAAGAAAAAGGACAGTAAATCCTTGCTGCTTTGTTTTTTTCCTTAAAAAATCAGTTTTTATGGATTATGTACTCCTTTTTTATAGGCACTTTTATAGTGCACTTTACAGTAATAATGTATTTCTGTTATTATCTCTTCAAGTTAAGCTGAACTTTTTTTAACTTTTTTTTTTTCGTGTGTTATCATGAAGACCTTTAAGTTTCTGTGTGTATACAATATGACAATAGTTTTTAGCAAATCAAAAATGGTTAAATACTGGTAAAGAGACTCACAGAGCAGCACTGGAGATTTTTTTTCAAATTAGTTGTGTTGTTTCTTGTTTCAGGTGTCACGGTAATGATCAATCTACATGTTATTTAGTGCTGTAATACATCCTGAAGTTTGGCTTTTCAGAGTTTTTTAGTATAGAAGTAAATTGGAGTTAAATGTCAGGAGTTCCTGTCGGGACAAAGTAACACTTGCTACTTTTTTCCCCCAACAGTGACAAGAAGTGTTTCTTTTGTCCCGCAGCTTGCTAATTCAATTTTTCAATTCAATTCAAATTTATTTGTATAGCGCTTTTCACGATACATATCGTTGCAAAGCAACTTTACACCAAATTTGGTGACTTTCTGTGTCTTGCATTATTTATTAAAACGTTTATTATAAATGTTTATGTTTTTATTCACATTTTGAATTTATGCATACAAACAACTGGATGCATAAGTAGGCCTATTCATTATAAGTCTTATTTACTTAAGTCTTACTACATTTTTACAAAATACCACCTGGTATTAATAGACCACACCTCTGAGTTACAGGCCACAGCAACATATATCTCTGTCTACAACTTTATCTTTTTTAAATTATGTTTTCCTGAAAAATGTTACTTTCGTCCCCGCTCTCCCCTACAGACTTTTTCCGTGATTCTGCATTGCGGAAATCATATGACCCTATATGTGTGTCTTCATAAATAATTTCAAAAGTACCAAACCGAGTTTTCCATTGAGTCCACTGGAGTTCCTGAAGCAGGAGAGTGTAAAACAGTGTTTCAATGCACTTACTATCCTTTATGAACTGGTTACAGTCAAGTATATATGTCTAAAGCATGCGTGCACGTATACACTAAAAGTGGCATGTTATTCGCTACTGATAAATTGCTCTGACCTTCTGGACACTGGAGCCGTGTTTCCGAATTTGCTGATGAATGGCATGATGACATGGTCGTGTGGCGCGTGTGTGTGTGTGCGTCTGACGGATGATAGCACTTCACATCTCCACATCATTTTCTACGTCGCCCTCATTTCAGCAGTACAACATTCCCTAAAGAGCGAGCGTGAGAGAGAGAGAGAAAGAGAGCGCGAAACGAAGGGGAAAGTGGAAGGAAAGGCAAGATTAGCACTGATCCATTAAGTTTTTGCAGAGGTAGATGTTGTAGGTGTGTTGTGTTTGCCTCAACCTAACAAGCGACTTAGAAATTGCCTATTTATGCAAATAATTCAAAACAACAAACTTTCAGCCAGGAAGGCTTCCACAACCGTCACCAGCCCATAATTAGCGGCGGGACGATGTGAGGGAGAGTGGGAGCGACTAATGAGTGAAATGCAGACGGCTGACACTTTTATAACGACTCTGAGCTAAAATAAACCTGCACAACAGCATATGCGCATAGTATTGAACGTGCTTGGCGCTAAATTAAATGAGAATGCTCACATTTGCTTGCTTTAACGCGAAAGACGATGTATGTGCACCTACAAAACAATTATCATGTCATTATCATGGTAGAGCTTAACTTGCAAATGCCATATTTACAGAAAAACAAGTGATAATTAGGCTGTCCAGGGTAGACAAAAATCCAAAAAATAAAAATTCTGACAACCTTTTTTGCAACAGTGTTTGGACTGTAATAATAATACCATGGTATGACGAGTGCGAGTGTGATAGTTCAACAAACATGTTAAGATAACAGTAACATACATTTTAGACACAATACTGAAACAAAATTTCTAAGTAAAGCCACAGAATCAGTTGTGCCGAATACCATGTTCTGAAACACGTCCCTAAATCAGTGGTTTCCAACCTTTCCCTTTGTGCAAGCCCTAATCAACCACAAAAATATTAATGAACTATATAGCTAGATTTTTGCCAAAATAAAAAATTGACAAATAGAAGCGTTTTGAAAATAGAAGCATTATAGATAAACGTTTTTTAATTATTATTATTTATTTATTTTATTTTTTTTTTTATTTTTTTTTTTTTTGCAGTAATAAACCATATTCATGTTTCTGTTAAAGGTTTGTGCAGGTTAAATGTGTTTGTTAATCGGTGATAGGGCCACCTGACACCTTAAGCTTTTTTTTTAACTTGTCTATTTGATTTTTAAATGTTTTCAATGACTTTTGGACTTCAGGCCTTTTTTGACCTCAGTTACATGTGTTGTATTTTGGATAGATTTATGAACTGAGGGGTAATGTTGAACAGAAATAAACATGGGCACTTAATGATGATGAACAGAAAAGAAAGTACTGCATATAAAATTATATTAAAGTATGAACTAGCTTGTGCAATACAGTAAATATTCTTACACAACCCTAAATCAATGAAAAAACCTTGTGTCCCAATCACCCAATGTTACTAATTTATTTTTTTTTTTTGTATGCCACACATCCTTTCATTCTAATATAACATTGTTTCCTCTTCAGTTGGGTAGTTAACATCTTCAGTATTACGAAATATATAATTTGTTGGGTTGATGTTTTACATTTACAGCAAGAAACCTTGTATAAGGCGGAATTTCAAAAACTGTCCCAATCACCCTTAATTCACCCTATATAAAATGCGTGAATCAGGAAGCCGCTATTAATATGCTGGGCATTGAAACCGCTTGAATGTGCAGTTCGCTTTTTTACTTTCACTTTTTACACATACTCTTCATACTATGGAGCCTCAGTACTTACACGTTTTACAAGATTAGATGTTTCCGTGGTGATCAGGATCTGCAAATCATTTGCCTCTCCTTCAGTCATCTCTCCTTACTGTTTCTGAGATGTGCGGCTAACCACTTCCCTTTAGCACTTATTTGTTTTCAGTGTTGTTCCGAACATGGATTCACTATTCTGGCACATGAATTTGACAGTGCTGAACTGAATTTGATTAACTTAATGAAATAATGATTTCTTATTTAAACTAGTTTTATTCCTGACCAGGGTTGCCAGGTCTGTGAAACAAAACAAGTCCAACTGCTTTTCAAAACTAGCCCGGTTACGTTTTTTCTGTGGTTTCCCGCTGCATCGAAATGATGTTTTGGGGGAGAACGCTTTAACATGTGGACTGAAAACAATCTGAGGCAGCAGTGTAAATGTAGCTCAATTAAATAAAATACAGGACTTGGCAACACTGTTCCTGAGTTAATCGATGTCTTTGAAATAATCATGTGGGAGGAGGAATAAATTAGTCTTTTATAGTTTTATACAGCTATCATGTTCATTCCTGACTGAATAGGTTGAAGATATTGATTCGAATGACTCACTTATTTAGATTAGTTTCACTCCTGAATGAGTGATTGATACAATGAATCACTCATGAGAACAGTTACTTGTTTTGTTCTGAAATGAATCAGAAGGCTCGATTATCATAAACCTTATCATATGTGTGAATGATTTGATGCGTAGGCAGTACAGTTACGCAGGTCTGTGCGAGATGAAGTGTAAATTGTTAGTCCGCTAGCATTAGCTGGATGGACAGAGCTAAAGCAAAGCTTCCAATCTGAGCTCAGGGCCTGAGGGCACTTCAGCACTCACTGCCAGGGAAACGCTCAAATCAACACTCTCCAGGATTATTCAGGCTGGTGTATCAGCAAATCTCTTACAGCTGATTTTGTCTGAAGTACTGAACCACACTCTGACAATCTAACTGTACTGGCATTGACGCTAACGGCTTATTAGATTCTGGAAAATAGTTTTCTGAAGACAATGAGAGTGGTGCATCAATTAACCATCAGTTAACATCTTGTGAAGTGAAAAGCTGTGCGTTTGTATAAAACAAATCAGTTTTTAACTCATGGCTAAAATAAGATTCTTCTATCCATAATGTGGCTTCCTCTAGTGAAAAAGTCATCTGTCTGAATCAGGAGAGAAATATGCACAGACTGTTTGCATGTGAAAACAGTTTATTATACTGTACTGGCATACTGCTTAAGATATTTATTTAGGAAAAATAGCACGGAAAAAGCAGAAAATAAGCGTGGTGTTTTGTAAAAAGCACACTTTAGCATACTATTCTTAAAAAAAGGTATTTTTACTATTGAAATAATACACTTCTATAGAGTATACAGTACTTATGTGTGAATTAAATGAAATGAAATTAATTCAAACAATAAACTGCATGTTAAATGAATTAAACATTACTTGATCTTAAGAGTGTTTTTAATAGGAGTTAAGTAAATCTTTACATGTAATTCTATTGTCTTTGAAATAGGGTTAAAGTGTACCGTCAAATGTACACAAGCATTTATGGTAAACTTTAATTTCATTTTTATTGAAACTTGTGTGTCATGTATATGAATATAATTGTAATGCACATTTACAATGGTGAAGATGCAATTTAGTACATGTAAAATATATTTACTTTAAAATGCAATATTGAATAACACACTACAATTAAAATTAAAATCAAGTACTTGATGTGCTTTAGTATGTCAGGCAATGCATAAAACCAAGAGTACGTCTTTAAAACACAATAAAAGATTATTAAAACAGTAACTTAGTGTTAACATAAATCTTTTATTGACATTATAAAATGCACTTTTTTATGTTTAGAAAGTCATAAAAGTGTGCTCCTTTTTTAAGTACACTTACGCACAATTATTTCATTAATATATTATCTGCATGTGCAGTTTTTTTTTTTTTTTAAATCACAGTGAAGTACACTACAAGTGCAAATTCAATACTATTAAACACACCTTATATTAGTATAATAGTACAACTTTCCTAAACAAATAAAGCAAAGTATGTTACACATTTAAATTCAATTTTTATGGTTATGGGTTTGTTCAAATCATAAACCCTACATACTGTATCAGCAATAGCATAATGCTTGCCTTAGCAAACTTCTAACATCTAAACATGAGTTGGTTTGAGGGAAAATAAATGTAATCTACCACCAATTTTCAATCATTCACTGACTGATAAAGCAAAAAAATGATTTTCTGCTCACCAGCCAAAAACCAAACCGACTTTAGAATAAAAATGAGGCTTTTCAACAAAGTGGACAGTAAATATTGGAATTAATGAGATAAATGTTTGAATAAAAGCACAGGTGGTTTAGAAAATACAGCTTTTTAGCCGGATTTGAGCTAAAGAAAATACATTTGTGATGTTGTTTTCTTGCTGATGCGAAACTTTAAAGCATAATCTTGACAAATACTTCAGTGATTTTAAGTACATGGGAGCATATTGCTGAGATAGAAAACAAGATGGTCACAGAGCGAAATGAATTGCTACAGAAGAACCGGCATTAGCATGAAAATGATCTCTTTTGACAGCGCACATAATAAATATTGCATTTAACGAGAGAAACGTTTATACGAATGTACTTTTGGTTAATGCACAACTTCTAACAGAGGTTAGCTCGAACCGTTGAGACTGCAGCAGTGATGTTAGCATTAGCGACAGTGCTGGGGAAGTTAATCAGTTATTCTAATAGCAGATGCTAATCACATGTGCTGATCACGAGGCCCTGGGCTCATTGTTAGGACTGCTCTCTCGCTCTCTCTCTCTCTTTGCCTCTGTCTCTCTAATTAGCCCACAGTGCTGACTGCTGAATTTACCTGACCTACTCCAGTCACTCTCTATTACAGGCTCCGTCCTCAACAAAAACTTATGCGCACAATCTCTCTCGCCGTCGAACGCTCGCACACACATTGCAGTGTGCGTGTGAGGAAACACTTCTCCTGTCACGCCGTGTTCCAGTCAGAAGAAAATCGCTGATGGAGAGAGGCACTAATTAGCACGACTGACACAGGAAGGGAAAAATAAAGAAAGCCCTGAGTCTGTGCAACTGCAGGAAACTGCAAGAAAAAAAGACAATTTGTGCTTTGACCCTTGCAATTCTTTTCACCGCTTTTCTTTTTAGTGCTCGTGGTATAATTATACCTATTTATTGACCTATTCATAGAGCTATGAATGTGACGCACAGCGAGAGCCAGGAGCAACTCGGTCGATCTTTGATCTGTAAATCTTTTCTGTTTGAATCTATACTCCTTACAGGAGAAGTTTACTTCCAGAGCAAAAACTTACAAATAATTTACTCACCCCCTTGTCATCCAAGATGTCTTTCTTTCTTCAGTTGTAAAGAAATTATGTTTTTAAAGAAAACATTTAAGAATTTCTCTTCATATAGTCAACTTCTATGATGCCCTCGAGTTTGAACTTCCAAAATGCAGTTTAGATTTCAGCTTCAAAGGGCTCTAAACAATCCTAGCCGAGGAAGAAGGGTCTTATCTAGCAAACGCTCGGTTATTTTCTAAAGAAAATTGACGATTTATACATTTTTTTAACCTCAAAAGCTCGTCTTGTCTAGCTCTGTGTGATCTCTGTGTAATTTTCTCCTCCAACTTCAAAATCATCCTACATCGCCTCAGAAGTAGGCTACCGACCCAGTGTTTACAAAGTGAACATGCAAAGATCAAACACTTTTTACAAAAAAAAAGGTAAAACAGCAATGTAGGACAATTTTGAAGTTGGAAGAGAAAATCAGATGGGAGTTTTTCAACATTTCCTAACAGTATTGACCCGGATTACACAGAGTTCACGCAGAGCTAGACAAGACGAGCATTTGAGGTTACAAAGTATATAAATTGTAGTTTTTTTTAGAAAATAACCAGTCTTTTTGCTAGATAATATCCTTCCTCGGCTGGGATCATTTAGAGCCCTTTGAAGCTGCACTGAAACTGCACATTGGAAGTTTAAACTCTGGAGCACCATAAAAGTTCACTATATGGAGAGAAATCCTTAAATGTTTTCCTCAATAAGCATAATTTCTTTACAACTGAAAAAAGAAAGACATGAACATCTTGTTAGACAAGGGGGTGAGTAAATTATCTGTACATTTTTGTTCTGGAAGTGGACTTCTCCTTAAAAGAAATGACTGTAGTTGAACTATGGTGCAGTTATTTATATTGTATCATATATTACACAAACATTTACATGTCACTTAACCTAACATATTATCATGATGCATGCACAAAAACATGGTATCATGATAAACACTCTTAAAAATGATATAAAGAAGCATTTTGCGTTCCGCAAAGAACTGTTCAATAGTAAAGAAGAGATCACAAAGAATAGTTCATCCAAAATAAAAAAGAAAAAAATGCTGAAAGTTGACTTATCCTCAGACCATCCAAGATGTAGATGAGTTTCTTCATCAAATTTACTTGTCAAAGCATCCTCTGCAGTGAATGGGTGCTGTCAGAATGAGAGTCCAAACAGCTAATAAAAACATCACAATGATCCACAACTAATCTACACCATTCCAATCCACCAGTTAACATCTTGTGAAGTCATAAGATGCATGTTTCTAAGAAACAAATGATCTGAGAGGACAACAGTGACTGACTTTTTCACTGAAGGAATTATGGATTATGGACATTAATTGATGGACTGGAGTGGTGTGGATTACTTGTGGATCACTGTGATATTTTTATCAGCTGTTTGGACTCTCATTCCGACGGCACCCATTCACTGCAAAAGATCCACTGGTAGATTTTCAGCAAATAAGTAAACTGAATTTGCAGTGTACAATATGTCACATAGATCAACTAACTAATCAATAATGTAAGGAGAAATGCAAAAAATATGTAATTAATTTGGATTTAATTTCAAACTTGAATGGGCATTGTAAATGCTATTTTTAATGAACTGATAATCTCCAAATTAAACTAAGATACAACTTATGACAACACAGTCTATTTTAATGCTAAATTGCTTTGTTAGTTGCCATCATCCTGCAGTCTGCCTCGGGAAGTCTTTTATTGTTTGTCTTGATTATTTGTATTCTTATTTTTTATATTTTCTCTAGTCTGCTCCACATGGCAACTAAGAACACTCCTTACCCTTCAAAATCACTGCAACGCATGGCCTCTCGAGGCTCATTTCTTTAATTAAATGTCAACAGGATCACAATATTTTTCTGCCTTAGTGATTTTAAACCAGAACAAGTAGCTTTCTGTCATTGTGTTGTTCATTTGTAAGCACCATGTATTCATAACGCCAGAGAAACATTGCAGAATGTGGTGTAAATTGTTGATGCACCGGCTCACAGCTAGTTTTTTGGTGTAATATCCTGTGGAAAGGGCAGAAGTGGGGTTTATAAAATTTATATGAACATGTGTTTGTATTATTTATTTATTATCCAATGGGAAATATACACTCTTGCACACATATAGCACTCAGGGGTGAAAACCTCTTTGTCTTATTATGTCTAGCCACCCACCATGCATTTTAAATGCACTACGTTGTTATTATCAGCCATTTCAGTATAAACACACCTCCTTTGTATGTAAATTAATTTCATTATAGATCACACCTTGTTCACAAAACTCCTGCCGCAATTAACGCCACGTCATTACCGCCTACAGAAGACAGATTTGTGCACATTTTCTGTTGATCATGGCAGGAGTAATTCATCAAATGCAGAACAGCGGCATACAGACAAGCACATATGCACAAACACAGGCAGCATGTGCAACTAAACACCGACGCCGCGGGTGTAATCCATTCATAGTGAATTCCCCCTACTTCATCTAAACAACTAATTAATCAATCAATCTATCAGTCAAGCAAAGTGTGTGCATTTAGTTTGACTGGCCTGTTCGAAGTATGTGAGTGCAACAGAAATGATTGCATGTGCATCCAAGTCTCCATCAGCAGGTTTTCTGTACTAAAGCATAGCCTAAAGCTCATGATGTTTGGTTGCCCTTGGTTACCACAAAATGTGAAACCGCTGCAGTAGTGAAAACCCAACTAAAATCAGTTAATCTGGGTTGATCAATGACAGCCAGGCCCTTATGTGGCATTGCGCCTCAAGCTTTATTTTACCACATTAGACTCTAGAGGTTTAAATCTCTATTTCAAGAGAGTCCTGGACAAATTATAAACACAAAACATTACAAGAACACATAAATAGGGGACAGCATGAAAAGGAAATAAGGCTAACTAAACATAGTTTGTTTAAAAAGTTTTTGAGTCCTAAAAGCACTTAAAGATAGTGGAGTTTATAATCAGAGTCTACAAACCTGGTTCCTTTCAAGGAATATTTCACCCAAATATGTAATTGTACATCCAAGATGTGGATGAGTTTGTTTCTTCATCAGAGCAGATTTGGAGAAATTTAGCATCACTTGCTCAACAGTGGATCCACTGCAGTGAATGGGTGCCGTCAGAATGAGAGTCCAAACAGCTGTTAAAAACATCACAATAATCCACAAGTAATCCACACCACTCCAGTCCATCAATTAACATCCTGTGAAGCGAAAAGCTGTATATTTGTAAGAAACAAATCCATCATTAAGGTGTTTTACCTTGACGTATGGATTAATTGTGGATTACTGTGATGTTTTTATCAACTGTTTGGACTCTCATTCTGACGGCACCCATTCACTGCGGAGGATCCATTGGTGATCAAGTGTAATGCTACATGTAATGCTACATTTCTCCAAATCTGATGAAGAAATAAACTCATATACTTCTTGGATGGCTTGACGGTGAGTACATTATCAGCAAATACTCATTTTTGGCTGAACTATTCCTTTAAGTGTTTATAATGCATCAGCTGATTTATTATGTAATCAGCCAGGATTAAAAGCATCCTGATTATCACTTTTAAAATTAAATCAGTGCTTAGAAATATAAAGCCACACACACAGATATATCTCAAGTCATCTCCCTACCTCCTTCTCAGAATCTGAAGGATGCCTAGAGGAGACGTTTGCACTGAAGATGCTCTTATATAGCTCAAGAGATGTAATAGAGTACTATATTTATATTTCATTTATGCATCTACTTCCTTTCTGAACTTTCTCCTAAGATTCCTTTGATGTATTAAAACAGACACAACAAACTATAGTGCTATACATTTAATGTGGGTAGTATACTCAGATTATGTGGTCTGGGATGAATTTCATAAGGAAATTAACATAGCAAAATCTCAGATCAGAGCACAATGCCAAACTTTTCTTTAGATTTAAAGGGATAGTTCAGCCAAAAATTAAAGTTCGTCCATCTATCATAAAAAGTACTCCGCACAGCTCTGGGGGGTTAATAAAGGCCTCCTAAAGTGAATCAATGTGTTAATGTAAGACAAATATCCATATTTAAATCTTTATAAACCATAATCTCTAGCTTCCGCTAACTGTTATACACGTGCATACAAAACTATGACGCCGTTTTAGTGCCACATTGAACATTTAGTCATAATATTATGAGAATTAAATCGAAATATTATGAGAATAAAGTCAAAATATTATGAGAATAAATTTAAATAATATGAGAATATTCTCGAACTTCTCCAAATATTTTGACTTTATTCTCAAAATATTTCGACTTTAAGGTCATACACTGAGTCCGATAATTTTGCACATAAATTAGTAATTTCGTACAATAAATACGACCTCACGTTATGTCAATCATGTTTACACACTGCCTCCGAAACTTTCGTCCATCATAAAAAAATTAGGATCGGGTTCGATTTTCTGCGTTTTTTACATCCGTAGCAAGCATATTGAGAGGTGTTTTGACAGATCAGAGCCACCATACAAGCGGATGCCAAAATCCAGAATTGCATCTAACAAGTTCATCCACTTTGTCTCGCAGCACAAAACACTGTCAAGGTCACAGAAATTAGTGGTCTTCTTTATAATATGTGGCTCCAGTAATGCTAGCAAAGCATCAAAGTTTACTGACATACTAAAGTAAACTTTGAATTACCCAGGAAAATCCTGCAGCTCCTTAAGGAGGTGTGCACAAAAAGTATTCTCTCCTTCTTCTCTATGTCTTATAATTGGATGGATGTCCTTTCTTTTTCTCTTTTAAGTGTGGACAACAAAATCATCCTCACTGCTTGAAGATTCCTTTGTGCATTGTTTTGTGAATTTTTTTGCAACGGACGAATTAATATGCATCGGACTCAGTGCATGACGAATACGAAAAAAAATTCGGACTTTAGTGTGCAATGACCTTTATTCTCGAAATGTTTCGACTTTATTTTCATAGTATTTCGACTTTATTCTTGAAATACTGCGACTTTAATCTCGTAATCTTCGATTTTTTCTTTTTTTTAATTCATTTTTGTGTGAACTATCCCTTTCAGCAGTGTTATACACTGACCAAAATTATAAATGCAACACTTTTGTTTTTGCCAACATTTTTCAAAGATTTAAGACTTTTTCTATGTACACACCAGGCCTATTTCTCTAAAATATTGTTAACAAATCTGTCTAAATCTGTGTTAGTGAGCACTTCTCCTTTGCTGAGATAATCTATCCACCTCACAGGTGTGGCATATCAAGATGCTGATTAGACAGCATGATTATTGCACAGGTGTGCCTTAGGATGACCACAATAAAAGGCCACTCTAAAATGTGCAGTTTTATCACACAGCACAATGCCACAGATGTCGCAAGTTTTGAGGCAGCGTGCAATTGGCATGCTGACTGCAGGAGTGTCCACCAGAGCTGTTGCCCATCTCCAAAGGCATTTCAGAGAATTTGCCAGTACATCCAACCGGCCTCACAACCACAGACCACGTGTAACCAGCGTGTAGGACCTCCACATCCAGCATCTTCACCTCCAAGATCATCTGAGACCAGCCACCCAGACAGCTGCTGCAAAAATCAGTTTGCATAACCAAAGAATTTCTGCACAAACTGTCAGAAACCGTCTCAGGGAAGCTCATCTGCATGCTCGCCGTCCTCATCAGGGTCTCTACCTGACTGCAGTTCTCCGTCATAACCGACTTGAGTGGGCAAATGTTCACATTCGATGACGTCTGGCACTTTGGAGAGGTGTTCTCTTCATGGATGAATTCCGGTTTTCACTGTACAGGGCAGATGGCAGACAGCGTGTATGGTGTTGTGTGGGTGAGCGGTTTGCTGATGTCATCGTTGTGGATCGAGTGGCTCATAGTGGCGGTGGGGTTATGGTATGGGCAGACGTATGTTATGGACGGTGAACACAGGTGCATTTTATTGATGGCATTTTGAATGCACAGAGATACTGTGTAAGACCCTTCTTCTTCGGCTGGGATCGTTTGAAGCTGCATTTAAACTGCATTTTGGAAGTTCAAACTTGGGGGCACCATCAAAGTCCACTATGTGGAAATAATTCCTGAAATGTTTTCCTCAAGAAACATAATTTCTTATCAACTGAAGAAAGAAAGACATGAACATCTTGGGGGTGAGTGAATTATCTGTACATTTTTGTTTTGGAAGTGAACTACTCCTTTAAAAGTAATTTTATTTCAGAAAAAGTTTATTTTATTTCAAATATATATTTTTTAAATTATTTAATTTAATTTTATTTTTGTGCTTTTGGCTTTAGTTAAATATAACAACCCTATATTTGAGTCTCCTCTGAAACTTCAGAGCAAAAGTCTCCATTCGTTCTCACTGCTGTTTAGAAGAGACAATAAAGGAACTGAAGAGATCTCATTTGCGATTTTTCTGTCCTGCGGGCAGGTCATCCATCTCCAGCTGAATCATTATAAGAATTGATGCTTAGTCTTTGTTGTGTCTCTCTATATGCAGATACACATCAGCTCATAGAGGGACGGCAAATGCACATGGCTCCCAGGCGGATCAGAGGATTCATTGAAGGGAATAAAAGAGACGCAGACGACCCAGTTCAGGGAAGAGAAGTGCACACTCTTCTCTTTTGCTTTTATGCCCTACAGACACAGACTAAACTGGGCTGCCCCGGCACTTTGTGACTGCCTGTCCCGCAACCCGAACCAGCTTTCTGTGCCACCACTTTACTTTTCTTAAGACGACGCCTGCATTTCCTTTTCGAAGAAGAACTGTGGCACCCACGCCACCCACTCATCCTTTTATATATATAAAGACAGAGCCAAAAAGAGAGAGACTGTCATCAGATATTAATAAACATTTAATTTGAAATAATTAAAATTAAAATTAATAATATCAAAATTTAAAATAGTAAATTATTATATATAATAATAAATAAATGATTAATAATAATAATACAAATTAATAAGATTAAAATGTATTAATAATAAATTATTAATATTTAGAATATTTATTTAAAAATTTATATAATTTAAAATGTATGTTAATGTATTTCATATGCATAAAGACAGAGAGAAAGAGAGACTGACATCAAAATGAAAAATAGATATAAAAAAAATTTTGATTAATTGTAATACATTTTAATATATACTTTATTTTAAAATAAATTCATAACTTAATTTTGTTTTAATAAATTTAAAAAATATATATATACAAATATTTACATTAACTCATTTTAATTTATATAATTTTAAATAAATAACTAAAGAAATAGCTAAATAAATTTAACAACTATTTTTGGCCCAAAAAGTAGCATAGCACTATCAATGCCAAGGTTATGCGTTTGATTTCCAAGGAAAAAAAAACGTAAAAATAAACTGATAATACTGTATGTAAAATAACATAGGTTGTAAATTAATGCATGACTCATTAGTCCATGTTATTCCCAAAGAAAATAAACTGAATTCCCACTGGAAGTACATCACATTACAGAAATAAAGTGTTGACTTTAATTAAACAGAACCAGAAAAATTCACCCAATGGCTAACGAACAAAACAATCAACTTAAAAAACACAACAGCATGAGGGCTTGAGTTAATGAGCAACAAAAACACTCAGTTAAAGAAGAAAAACAAACTTTTAAAAAATATGTGAAATAGATCATACAACACTAACAGGCCTGCATGAAAAATACTGTATACAAAATAATTAAAATAGATTTGCAATTAAAATAATTACAATAATGGTCTCAATACAGTTGTGAAATTGATATGTCAGATTTTGGGTTTAGTGCTTTGTATTTTTATGTTAAACATTAAATGTGGCTGAAAAAAGGCAATACACACACACACACACACACACATATATATATATATATATATATTATATTATATTATATTGCAGTTATTTTAACTTGATGTACTAAAATAACTAAAACAGAAATAAAAATTATTAAAAATGCTTAAATATAACACTAAAAATGACAAAAACAAAAATTTGTTGAGTCAACTTAACTCTATTTGTTGACTGCCTTACATTTTTAAGTTTAGTCAATTTGAAATGTTAAGTTGTACTAAGTGACAACTTAGATATTTGAGTTGATTCAACTGAAAGTTTTAAGGAAGCTGGGTAACTTACCAAATTTTTTAAGTCAACTCAAATACCTAAATTTTAGGCTGCTTATACAATATCAAATAGGGCTATTAAACTCACTTTCAGAGTCCAAACTCAGGCTGTAGCAGGGTGAAGCATTCACTATTTGTGTTACGTGGATTGTTTTACAATTAATTAATGGCAGGTTGTGGTTGTCACAGTACATAATGATTGGCTAGTCTCATTTAAACACGACTGGCAGCTTTAGAGTGAGCGTTAAATCCGATTGGCTGAGGCTCAGCACTTTCGCTGATCTAAGGTCAGCTTTAAAAGGCTGATGATTTTACAGACTATTTGTCTTGATCTCAGTGGCTCTGCCTGTCACACACACAAATTAAACACAGCCAGTCTGAGAATGGCTGAAGGCGCTGTAATTGCTTAGTGTTTGTCTTGTTGCAAAGGTCACTGGTGAGATTTCTAAATGTCCCTGCTGCACATTAAAGGAATATTATGCTTTAGTGCTCACTTCTGCACTTCTATATATAGCCTTTAATATATTAATATATTGAGTGGCGCTTGCTAAGCAAACATTGCTGTCTATTGCTCATACTTGAACAAACCCCAAACCCCAACTTCATTCATTACGTTTCAATTGGCCACAACCAGCAGGAAGCTGAAATGGCATGACAGGAAGAGGAAGTGACTGAACAGCAATTTAAAGAAATTCAACACACAGTTGAACATTGCCGAACACAAGTTTTCTGCCAAAAAACACAATTATATAGATTAAACTAATTATGCAAATTTACTTAAAAAAATGATTCTTAACTTTTTGTTATTATATTAAATATTCAATTTCAATTTGTATATATAATTTTATATTTTATTATGTATCTAATATATAAAACATAGATATATAAGAAATAAAACTGAAATTTCTGTAAATATAAATCATAATTATTGAACACAATATAATATAAGTATTAAACATTTTATTTAAAATATTTTTAAATATTTTTTATATTATATTAAATATTTTGTTTTTATTTTATATAATTTTATATTTTATTATGTATTTAATTTACATAAAACATAAAAGATAGATAGATAGATAGATAGATAGATAGATAGATAGATGATAGATAGATAGATAGATAAACAAAAAATAATTGTATTTGTAACTGTCATATATAAAACGTATTAATATATTATTTATACATTATAGTTAATACATAAAATATGTTCTGTATGTTTAAAAAAAAACGTAAAGCAAAAATTTCTGCAAATATAAATCATAATTATATAATACAATATAATATATAATATGTATCAAATATTTTATTTAATATATTCTTAAATATTTATTATTATATTAAATATTTGGTTTTTATTTTATATAATTTTATATTTTATCATGTGTCTAATATATATATAAAAAAAAGATAGATAGATAGATAGATAGATACATAGATAAAAAATAATTGTATTTGTAATTGTCATATATAAACTATAGTATATTTTTTATGTATTATAATTAATATATTAAAATATGTTCTGTATATTAAAAAAAAAAAAGAAAAAGAAATTCCTATATATATAATTCATAATTGCATAATATATTATAATATTAAATATAATAAATCGAATCTGAGGCATGCATTTTGTCCAGCATGAGCCAAGGATTCCAACAACATAGGACACTTGAGTCTGCGACTGGTGTAGAGCCCCCGTTAGACCATTCTAACAATTGCAATAGGGTTTCAGAGCTACACGATTGAACCCCTAAAAACTATAACAGTATCTCTGATACTAAAATAACACTGTGTTCTAAAACAACAACAACAACAATAACAAAACCCTACTTTTTATGCTAGGCTTATTTTATGCTTCCATGCTGTAAAGAAAGCTCATGGGTTCTGTATTTGTAGAAAGTGTTCTTATTAGTGTTTTTGGTAGTGTATGGTATTGTTGCATTTTTAGTATATGTTTGCAGTTTGCTCTTTCAAGAGATTGGCAGTATTTTTTTTTTTCTCACCCTGTTTTCCACAGCAGGATGGGTTTTCCTTAAATGACAAGTGTTATCACATCTTTAATCCCTTGAGGTTGCCATGGAAACTCAAAAGTCCCGGGACATTCCACATGCGCGCACACACTTTCACACAAATATTATGGCAGTATGATGGGCCCTATCTATGGAAAAACACATACTGATATATACAATAGATATGAATACAGATGAATATGGAAATGTATAACATGCAGGAATCCTAGTATGATATATATATATATATATATATATATATATACACACACAGTACATCAGAGTTCTGTCCCATGCATGGACAGTTTGCATATCACACTAACTTCAGTTCTTCAATTCTGTGTATGTCCATTTAAATGGAATACTTCTTCTATGACTTCTGCGTCTTCAAGTTTTTCTTTGACTTTTTCTATGGCTTCTGCCTCTTCAACTTTTACTTTGAATTCTACTTTGACTTTTTCTATGACTTCTGCACTTCTGCCTCTTCAACTTTTTCTTCGACTTCTACTTCTTTGACTTTTTCGATGACTTTTTCTTTGACTTCTACTTCTTCAACTTTTTCTATGGCTCCTCCCTTTTTGACTTCTTCTATGACTTCTGCCTTTTTTTTGACTTCTTCGACTTCTTTCTTAACTTTTTGACTTCTTCTTCGACTTTTTTTTTTCTATGACTTTTTTTCTATGACTTCTGCCTCTTCGACTTTTTCTTTGACTTCTACTTCTTCGACTTTTTCTTCGACTTCTTCTATGACTTCTGCCTCTTCGACTTTTTCTTCGACTTCTTCTATGACTTCTGCCTCTTCAACTTTTTCTTCGACTTCTTTTATGACTTCTACTTCTTCGACTTTTTCTTCGACTTCTTCTATGACTTCTGCTTCTTCGACTTTTTCTTTGACTTCTACTTCTTCGACTTTTTCTTTGACTTCTTTGACTTCTACTTCTATGACTTTTTCTTTTGACTTCTTCTTCTTTGACTTCTACTTCTTCTGCTTTTCTATGACTTTGACTTTGACTTCTACTACTTCTTTCTTTTCTTTGACTTTTCTTGACTTTGACTTCTACTTCTTCGACTTTTTCTATGACTTCTTCGACTCTTTTGACTTTTTCTTTGACTTTTCTTCTTATGACTTTTTCTTGACTTTTTCTATGACTTTTTTCTTTTTCTTTGACTTCTATGACTTTTTCTTCGACTTTTCTTTGACTTCTACTTCTTTTGACTTCTTCTTCTTCGACTTTTTCTTGACTTTTTTCTTTTCTTCGACTTCGACTTTTTTCTTTGACTTTTTCTTTTGACTTTTCTTTGACTTTTTCTTGACTTTTTCTTTGACTTTTCTTGACTTCTTGACTTTTCTTCGACTTTTTTCTTTGACTTCTACTTCTTCGACTTTTCTTTGACTTTATGACTTCTTCGACTTTTTCTTGACTTCTTTTCTTCTACCTCTTCGACTTTTTCTTTGACTTTTTCTTCGACTTTGACTTCTTCTTCTTCAATTTTTCTATGGCTTCTGCCTCTTCGACTTTTCTTTGACTTCTACTTCTTCGACTTTTTCTTTGACTTTTTCTTCGACTTTGACTTCTACTTCTTCAATTTTTTCTATGGCTTCTGCCTCCTCGACTTTTTCTTTGACTTCTACTTCTTCGACTTTTTCTTCGACTTCTTTTATGACTTTCTTGACTTTTCTTTTTTTCTCTTGACTTTTCTTTGACTTCTTCTTCTTTGACTTCTTCGACTTTTTTTGACTTCTTTGACTTTTCTTTGACTTCTACTTCTTCGACTTTTCTTTGACTTCTATGACTTTCTTCGACTTTTCTTTGACTTCTTCTTCTTCTTGACTTTTTTTTGACTTTTCTTCTTTGACTTCTACTTCTTCAATTTTTCTTGACTTTTTCTTCTTTGACTTCTACTTCTTCTTTTCTTTTCTTTTTTACTTCTTCGACTTTTTCTTTTTTTCTGACTTCTTCTATGACTTTTCTTATGACTTCTTCTTGACTTTTCTTGACTTCTTTTTGACTTTTCTTACGACTTCTTCTTTTCTTCTTAAACTTTTTCTTATGACTTTTTTCTTGACTTTTTTTCTTGACTTTTACTTCTTCAACTTTTTTTTTCTATGACTTCTTCTTTGACTTTTCTTTTTAGACTTCTACCTCAATTTTTTCTGTGGCTTCTGCCTCTTCGACTTTTATATTTATCATATAAATAGTTTTTCTGAAAAGCAAAAGAAAAGGTCCTTAGACCTCCTGAGATCGACATTTACCATTTTCTGCAGGTCAAGCATTGTTCATTTACAGACCATTTGTTAAACAAGAAAAAAGGTTTCTGGACCTATTTTTTACCCTATTCATGAAAAGCTCTTTAACTGCACACGCTTTCCCAGAGAAAAATAGAGCAAGAAATAAAGCGAGAGAGAAAGAGAGAGAGAGTGAGCAAGCACAGAGAGAGCTGAGGAATAAACAGAATATGAAATGTGAAAGTGAGGAGAAAAAGGGATGAGTGCAAAGACTATATCAAAGTGGTTATAGAGTAAAGAGAGGAGTAGGATTTTAGTAAAGAAAGATAAAGCAAGAATGACAAGTTGAGAAGGAAAAAAGAGTGCAAATCTTATGTAGAGAGTTGAGTGGGACTTGCAGTAATGCAGTGACCTCAGGCTGCAACAGACCTCAAAACCCTCACTTCAACACACACACATAGCGCTCGAGGAGACCATGTGTGTTGACTGCTGATATTACAGCCCTGATGGAGGCAAAAAAAGAAGAAAGGGTGGGGAAAAAACACTGTTTATTAAAGTCGCTGTATAGTTTTCTGAATGTTGGAAAACTTTCTCTTCTCCAACTTTATATAAAAGGGATCATTTTTAAGCTCGAAAAGTGCAAATGCGTGAGTTTCTGCTTTTCTGACCAGTGGAAGACAGGGAGTGTTTTAACAATTGCATTTGATTGTAATTGATTGCAATCACCTATTCAATAATTTAATGGATCGTCATTTAAAAAAATCTGTCATCACCCGGTTGTTGACTGAAGCACAAAGTATGTTGTATTTTTTGTGGGATTGTTAGTAGATTGCCTAACAAAAGTAATTTTGTTGACTGTGACACTGATGTATGGCTTTTAAAGATGAAGGCCACTGCTCATGGGTCTGTGAACTACTTTTGTGGTGCTTTGGTGTCTTTTCTTTGGAGCTTGACAGCTGTGGTCGACATGCACTTTCATTTCATTTCACTGAACTTTCATTTTACTTTTCTTCTCAGGAGTTTTAAACTGTATTCAGCGGCTGCTTCTAATGAAAAATGTAGTAGCGTCATTGTTCTTTGTGTGTCATATAAACACACGCTCTCTCTCTATCTGACATCAGTGTTTCTGTAGCGGCTCCATGACCAGATTCTAATCCGTGTTTGTGAGACAGAGTGGAAAAATCGGCCTGTCAGTAACACACACACACGCTAAACACACGAGTGCTTTCTTTCCTGCTCTTCCACACACACACACACACACACACACACACAGATATATCGACAGCTACTGCGACAAACAGATTTCCTTTCCTCTTTGTTTCCATTTGAAATCTTTTCCTTTCTTTTCTTCCTTTCATTTATTTATCCTTCCCTTTCTCTATCTTGTTTCATTTCCTTTTCTTTATACCCTTTCATTTTTCCCTTGCTTTCTTTTCCTGTCACTTTTCATTTTATTTCTTTCCTGTTCACTTCCTCCCTTCCTTAATGATTTTCCGTCTTATCGATATCTGTCCTCTTCCTTTTTCACTTTGTTTTTCATTCCATTTCCCCTTTCCATTTCCTTTTGACAGCTGTCCCTACTTTCTTTTACTTTCCATTCCGTTCTTCCCCATCCTTATATTTTTCACTTGACTTTTTTTTCTTTTTACTCCCTTTTATTTTCCCTTTCCCATTTTTCATTTCCTTTCTTTGCCTTTTTTGTAATTTCTTTCTTTTCTCTTCTTTGTCCTTTCACCTATACCATTTTAACCCTTTACTTAATACTTTTTCCATTTCTTTTCATTCCTTTCCCATTTCCCTTTTACTGTATTTTTTCTTTCTTTCTTTCTTTCTTTCTTTCTTTCTTTCTTTCTTCTCTTCCTTCTGATAGCTTATCTCTTCCCTTTTTGATTTCCTTTCCTTCTTAATCATACCAGTTCCCTTTAATTTTTCCCTTCCAGTTTCCTTACTTATATTTTCATTTTTCCATATAATTTCCTTTCTCTGCCTCATTCTTTTGCTTATTCTTCTTTTTCTTTCCACTGTATCTTTTTTCTATCCATTCCATTTCATTTTCCCTTTGAAAGCTTTTTTATTGTCTTTCTTTCTTTACTTTTTCAATCCTTTTTCTTCCTTTTGATATCTTTCCCTTTTCCCTTTCTTTCATTTCTTCCTTCATTCCCATTTCATATCCTTTTTTCTCTTTGATAGCTTTTCCCTTCCTTTTTTCATTTTCTTTCCATTTTCTCATCTTTCCTGTTCCCTTTACTTTTTTCAATCCTTTTTCTTCCTTTTGATATCTTTCCTTTTCCCTTTCCCCACATTTCCTTCATTCCTTCCTTCCACTTCCCTATCCTTTTCACTTTCTCCTGTTCCCTTTTTCCTCTTCCTTTTGATGTCTTTTCACCTGCCATTTTACCCCTTTATTTCTCCTTATTCCGTCCTTTTATTTTCACAGTTTCCTTCCTTTACTTTTTTACTGCCTTATTCTTTCCTTGTATTTTTACTTCCTTATTCCTTCCTTGTATTTTCCCTTTCTTATTCCTCCCTTGTATCTTTCCTTCCTTCCTTCCTTCCTTCTTTCACTTTTTCACTTCCTTATTCCTCCCTTGTATTTTCCTTCCTTCCTTCCTTCTTTCACTTTTTCACTTCCTTATTCCTCCCTTGTATTTTCCTTCCTTCCTTCCTTCCTTTACTTTTTTCACTTCCTTATTCCTTCCTTGTATTTTCCCTTCCTTATTCTTCTCTTGTATATTTTCACTTCCTTATTCCTCCTTGTATTTTCCTTCCTTCCTTCCTTCCTTTACTTTTTTCACTTCCTTATTCCTTCCTTGTATTTTCCCTTCCTTATTCTTCTCTTGTATTTTTCCTTCCTTCCTTTACTTTTTCACTTCCTTATTCCTCCCTTGTATTTTCCTTCCTTCCTTCCTTCCTTTACTTTTTTTCCCTTCCTTATTCTTCCCTTGTATTTTTCATGCCTTCCTTCCTTCCTTCCTTCACTTTTTTCCTTCCTTCTTCCTTCCTTGTATTTTCCCTTCCTTCGTTCCTTCCTTCCTTCCTACCTTCCTTCGTCTTTTCCTTTTCTCTATTTCCCTTTTCCCCCTCTTCCTTTTGATATTTGTCCCCCTTTGTTTTTCTTTCCTGTCCTTATCCTTTACCCCTCCATTTCTTGTTTCATTGTTTTTTCCCCTTGTTTTTATTTTCTTCCCTTAATATTTTCTTTTTTCCTCCCTTCCTTCCTCTTCACTTTATTCCTTAATTTCTTTCATTTTCCTGTCTTTTTCTCTTTCCATTTCCTTCTGTTTTTCTTTCCTGTCCTTCCTGTTCCTTATCTTTTTCCCTTCTCGTCTCGCTAATATTTTCTTTTTTCCTCCCATTCGATATACACTTTCCGCTTCTCATCCTTTTTTTTTTATTTCCCTGTGTTTCCCCCTTTCATTGTTTATGTAAGTTTTCTTTTACTTTTTTCTCTTTCTTTCTTTCTTTCTTTCTTTCTTTTTTCGCCTCTTTGTCCCTGTCCTTAATCCTTTCCATATCTTCTTCCCCTGCTCTCTCTGTTTCCCTTTCCTTTTCGTTTCACTTCCCTCTTTTCCCTTTCCTTAATCCGTTCCTTTCATTTCCTCTCGTCTCTCTCTGTGTTCTGTGAGTGCTGGTCTCTGTGGCGATGGAGAGTGTTGTTGATTGTTTGGCTGTGAGCAGCTCTCGTCTCAAGAGGAAGCAGAAAGGCCCACACGCTTCATGGCAACTGTTGTGCCACATCTGCTATCAAAAAGTCACACTCACACTTGTGAACTTCTGAAACTCATAACAACTTCTGTAACTTTTAATTAGTTCCAGATTGCGTGTCAGAGGGCGTGGCAAATCATAAACGCAAGATGAGAGCACAAAACGGCAACAGGAAGAGAAGAGAAAGAAAAAAGCACCTCAAATTTGCAACATCCATCCAATGCTTTTCCCAAGAGATGTGCTTTGAAAAGATAGAGGAATCAGAAGAAGAACCGGTTGAGAAATTCACACTTCTAACCTTGTCTAACCTATCGTGTCATAAATTAAAAAAAGTGGCTCGTTCTGCTCCGAGAGATAACTAAACCAGGCTTCAACCAGGGTAATAAAACACCCAGCTGTTGATCAGCCACAATAGACGTCTTTGTTCACCTCTATCTGTCAACCTCGTTGGAATAAAGACGATATTTTAAACTCTTCAGATCGCTTCCACATGTGTTTTGCACAGTTAACAAAATAAACCATTATTAATCACCAGGTCTAATAGCGCACGTAACCTGGGAACAACGCAGAGCGGCTGCTTGTTGTAAACATCTGACTGCTGATTAATTCTTCTTCCATCCTCCTGTTAAGCTTTTACACATGCCAGAGTTCGCCGGATTGTGTCAGTGGTGCGGCACTCATTGAAGTTATTAAAAAAAAGATATTAAAAATGCAATTTCAGACACACAATGGCACAAATGCACCTCATCTATGACAAACAAAAATGAGTTTTCATATTTCTTTTGTGGTTTAGAGCAAAAAAAGTTACGTTAATTTAGAAAAAAATGCTAGTAACTAATAAAAATAATTAAAATGCATGATATTTGTAAAAATATTCACTACTGAAGTGTGTGGAGAGTAAGTTTCTTTAAAAAAATGTATGTTTTATTCAAAAAGGACCCATTAAATTGATCAAAAGTGATCAAGACATTTATAATGTTAAGATTTTGATTTCAAATAAATGCTGTTCTTTTGAAAACAATATAAAGCAAAACTTTATCAGCATAAAGCACCAAATCAGCATATTAGAATAATTTCTGAAGGATCACGTGATGCTGAAGACTGGAGTAATGATGCTGAAAATTCAGCTTTGCATCACAGGAATAAATTACATTTTACTACAGATTTAAATAGAAAACTATGTTTTAAATTGCAATAATATTTCACAATTTTTGCAAATATTAAAAAAAAAAAAAAAATCAACACAGTGCTTTCAAATATTGTATTTCCTTTGAGATCCTATGTTTAAAAATGGTTTTGGAAATAATTATGTGTACACTCATATTTTCATATATGTGACCAGTGTTGGGGGTAATGCATTACAAGTTACCCAAGTTATGTAATCAGATTACTTTTTTCCCAAGTAACTAGTAAAGTAACACATTACTTTTTCATTTACAAGAAAAAGAGTTACTTTTTCAAAAAAACAGTAATGCCAGTTACTTTTTGTTTCCTTTATGTATTTAATCCCATTTTATTAACCAATGTCTTTGAAGAGTGTTGAACTTCCTTCTCCTACAGTTCTACTGTACAGACGTGAATTTACTTTTCCTTCAGCCTTAGGCTTATTTATTTCACTTTTTGGTCTGAAAGGCTTTTACATTTGCTAAAAATCAAACTTTTTATATTAAAAACAAACAAGCAAACCCTGCCCAGATTTAAACGTAAGTAACGCAAAAGTAATGTAACACATTACTTTCCATAAAAAGTAATTAGTTACTTTTTTAGGGAATAATGCAATATTGTAATGCATTACTTTAAAAGTAACTTTCCCCAACACTGTAACAATAAAATATTGAGAAAAAAAAAAATTAAGTTTTGATATATTTATGGTAGGAAATCTTCAAAATATCTTAATGGAACATGATCTTTACTTAATATCCTAATGAGTTTTGGCATAAAAGAAAAATCTTATGATAAAAATTAAATGTAAACATTTTTTTCTATTGCTACAAATATACCCATACTACTTAAAACTGGTTTTGTGGTCCAGGGTCACATATTGTCACGTTGTTGCTGCAGGATGGAAGACAGGATACAACGTACGGAACAAATCTAATTTTAATTACTTTCACGAGGAACAGACAGGAACACAGAGCGATATCCACACACGTAGAAACACACTAATCAACAATATGCAACAATAAAGACCGACAGGGAACTAAACACAAGGAGGAACTTAAAAACACAAACTAATCAGAACATACCCAGGTGAGGACAATGAAACACTCAGGAAGAAACAAGGAGGGCGTGACTAGGGTGACGAGAGGGCTGAGTCCAGGGAGCACATGGTGAAATCACAACAAAAACACACGATGACAAAAAGGATACGTGACATTACCCCCCCCTCTCACAAGGCGCGACTCGCGCCGTAACACATACACTGGGGTGGGGGGGTGGGCGCCCTGGAGGTCCGTGCTGGACAGACACCGGGTACTTAGGGGCGTACCTCCAGGGCGGATCAGGGAGTTCAGGAGGCCATGGTGGATCAGGGAGTTCAGGAGGCCATGGCCGGACAGACAGTTCATGTGGCCATGGCGGGTCTGGGGGCTCAGGAGGCCATGGCCGGGTAAACAGTTCAGGTGGCCATGGCGGGTCTGGGGGCTCAGGAGGCCATGGCCGGGTAAACAGTTCAGGTGGCCATGGCGGATCAGGGAGTTCAGGAGGCCATGGCCGGACAGACAGTTCAGGAGGCCATGGCCGGACAGACAGTTCAGGTGGCCATGGCGGGTCTGGGGGCTCAGGAGGCCATGGCCGGGTAAACAGTTCAGGTGGCCATGGTGGATCTGGGGGCTCAGGAGGCCATGGCCGGGTAAACAGTTCAGGTGGCCATGGTGGATCTGGGGGCTCAGGAGGCCATGGCCGGGTAAACAGTTCAGGTGGCCATGGCGGGTAGCCCCCCCCCAAAATTTTCTTGGGGAAATCTACAGTACTGCCAGCCCTAGAGAGAGCTGGATGAAGCGCCGGCTCAGGAGGGCGCGCTGAAGGAGGAGCCGGCTCAGGAGGGCTAGCTGAACAGAGCTCCGGCTCTGGAGGGCGAGCTGGGCAGAGCTCCGGCTCTGGAGGGCGAGCTGGGCAGAGCTCCGGCTCTGGAGGGCGAGCTGGGCAGAGCTCCGGCTCTGGAGGGCGAGCTGGGCAGAGCTCCGGCTCTGGAGGGCGAGCTGGGCAGAGCTCCGGCTCTGGAGGGCGAGCTGGACTTTGTCTTGGCTTATGAGAAGCACCAGGAACTTGATTTGACTCAGGAGATGTAGCCGTGACGTGACTTGACTCAGGAACCACAGCCGTGGCTTGACTTGGCTCAGTAGCTGCAGCTGCGACTTGACGTGACTCAGAAACTTGACTTGCCTCGGGAAACGCAGCTGCAACTTGACTTGACTCAGGAAGGCTGGGCGGAACCAGCGGAGGGTTAAGAAGGCTGGGCGGAACCAGCGGAGGCTCAGGAAGGCTGGACGGAACCAGCGGAGGCTCAGGAAGGCTGGACGGAACCAGCGGAGGCTCAGGAAGGCTGGACGGAACCAGCGGAGGCTCAGGAAGGCTGGACGGAACCAGCGGAGGCTCAGGAAGGCTGGACGGAACCAGCGGAGGCTTAGGAGAATTAGGGGAGATAATAGGAGCAGTGAACTCCAGTGGGATTGCCCTGTCCATAATGTTCATTTCAGCAATCATGACTGGGGACTTAGGCTTGGGGGCCATCTTGGCTTGGGACTCAGGAACGGAGGCCATCTTGGCCGGGGGCTCAGGAACGGAGGCCATCTTACGTGCAGATTCTGGCGTGGCGGCCATCTTGCGAGCAGGCTCTGGCGTGGCGGCCATCTTGCGAGCAGACGCTGGCGTGGCGGCCATCTTGCGAGCAGACGCTGGCGTGGCGGCCATCTTGCGAGCAGACGCTGGCGTGGCGGCCATCTTGCGAGCAGGCGCTGGCGTGGCGGCCATCTTGCGAGCAGGCGCTGGCGTGGCGGCCACCTTGCGAGCAGACGCTGGCGTGGCGGCCACCTTGCGAGCAGACGCTGGCGTGGCGGCCATCTTGCGAGCAGACGCTGGCGTGGCGGCCCGAGGGACAGGGCTCTGGGCGGTGGCCGGCGGATTAGAGCGTGGGGATGAGGCCGGCCGCATCGGGCTGAGGACAGCGGTGGAGCTCTGGAGGATGACTGGGGATTTGGGACTGGGCTGACGGTTCGAGCCGTTGACACGGTATGTGGAGGTTCTCGGCTTAGGGCAGGCGGGCGCGTTGCGCTGTGTCTGGGAGGAGACTGGAGGATGAGACCTAATCGGACTCTGAACTTCTACTTCAAAATCAGATCCGTTTAAATAGAGAATCAGATTGATTAGCTCGATCAAGGGGAAACTACAAGTGGGAAGCTCGCAGCGTATTGTCTCATCATCCAGCCCCAAAACAAACACAGTGCCAAGAGAAGTTTCGTGCCAGCCTACCTGGTGGGAGAGTTCGATGAATTCCTCCACATACCGTTCCAACTCACGACCGTCCTGCCGCAGTCTCCACAAAGCGTCCTCAGCCCAACTCATCTTCTCTTTATAGGGTCGGTCTTTCTGTCACGTTGTTGCTGCAGGATGGAAGACAGGATACAACGTACGGAACAAATCTAATTTTAATTACTTTCACGAGGAACAGACAGGAACACAGAGCGATATCCACACACGTAGAAACACACTAATCAACAATATGCAACAATAAAGACCGACAGGGAACTAAACACAAGGAGGAACTTAAATACACAAACTAATCAGAACATACCCAGGTGAGGACAATGAAACACTCAGGAAGAAACAAGGAGGGCGTGACTAGGGTGACGAGAGGGCTGAGTCCAGGGAGCACATGGTGAAATCACAACAAAAACACACGATGACAAAAAGGATACGTGACACATATACACTTTGTATACTATAGTTTCCCTCACTTACATTGTGAAATATTTTGACAACCCACTGGTTAGGACATCTGACTGATCTTCAAGTTCTTCAAAGGCTTATAAATTAGCCAAAAGATGATTTGATTTAAATCTAGTGTTATGCACATATTTCTGTGATGGGTAAGTTCGGGTTAACCTGATAGAAAATCAGTGTAAGTCAATGCAATGTTCTCACAAGGATAGCAAAACAAAAGTGTGCGTGCAAAAAAATCGACTTCAAATTGAAAACAGTAAATGTTTTGAAAAATCTGTGAATGGAAGCTTGGCAGACTCTTTCGAAAAAGCTTTTTAAAACATTGCTCCTTTTCATCATCTCATACATCCTTATTCATCTCAGGCCCATTAACCAACAGAACAGTGAACGATTAGAAAATCTTAACCTGTAATTTTCTCCACTTTACCCTGATGCTTTTATCAGTGTAAAATAAAGATGAAGGTCTTGAAAATGTCTGTTTCTTCACCATTCACTGCGAGCTCCAGTAACCTTGCTTCTGTTCAAAACAAAATCAGCTAACGGCCAATGAAAATCTCTCAGTGTTTGGTGGCTGCTGGCAGCTGTGGCGTCGTAAAGCTCTGGTGGTGCCGTCTGTGTTTATCTCTGCAGTGGGATCCTCAATTTCCTACGTCTGCCTGCATTTCATTCTACAAGTAGCTCGTTCAAACTATTTATGTTGCTCCTGGTGATGTTTAAGTTCTTTAGGTGATTTCTGAACATAACTTTACAAGCTGTTTCATTTCCTAGGGCGTGTTACGGGGAGAGTGGGTTCGGATACGATCCTGTTGAGTCTCAGACAGCACATCCACAGAAATCACTTAAATAGTCATTAACTAACATTAAAATTTTGAAAGAACATTTTCATTACTTTAAATAAAATAATTATTATTTGAAATGAAATAAAATATAAAAATTAAAAAAAAAAGTTGGAGTACTAAAATGACTAAAACTATCTACACCAATGTAAAGCAGCATTTTTGCTGTGTCTGTATATTTTTGTTTTAAATGAAATAAAATATAATACTTAAAAAAAGTTGCGGTACTAAAATAACTAAAACAAACTACACAAACTTAGGAACACATTTGTTGTGTTTGTTTATTTTGTTTTATACTGTGCTTTGTTCCAAATAAAAAAATTAAAATAAAAATCAAATAAATCAAATAAAAAATATTAACAAAAACTATAATGGTATACCAATGAAAATCAGCAGTCTTTCATTAGTCTTAAATGAGATAAATATCCTTTTTTGTCTACTTAGATATGCATATTACATAAGTATTACTTTTAGATGGCATAAAAATCACTTTTATTTTTTTACTTTTAATGTTTTATGTAACTGTTCAATGTTTAATGTTAAAAATACATTAAAAAGGCAATTTCATTCACACAATGACATTTATATATATATATATATATACATATATATGTAGTTTTTTGTGGTCTAAACAACAGCAATTTTACTTAAGATTTTGATTTTTTTTATTCTCCAGTTTTGACACTGAATAAGTAACATGTCATTTTTTTTTCATAAAAAAATATTTTCAATCCTCTTAAAAAACTTAATTTTTAAAAAAGTTATTTCTCTTTTCATCAAAGAATCCTGAAAAAAAGTTGTATGATTTGAAAGACATAAGTAAAAAATAAAATAACATTTTTTTATCACATTTTCCTTTTTTTTTTTTTTTTTTTTTTTTTTTTTTTACCTGTTTTATGTAACTGTTCAATGTTTAATGTCAAAAAGACATTAGAAAGGCAATTTCTTACACACAATGAGATGAATACACTTCTTCGATGAACATTTTTTTTCATTTCTGAACAAAAATATTTTTTTTATATATCTTTTGTGGTTTACAGAACAGAAAAATGCTGAAATGCTGAAAGCTAATAATAAAAACACAATATAACAACAATTTGATTTAGATTTTTTATTTAGCAAATTTTTACACAGAATAAGCAACGTCATGTTTTTCATTTAAAAATATTATCTAACTTTAAAATTATAAAAACTTAAAATATGCATTATTTAAAATGCCTTTATTCAAAGAATCCTGAAATTAAAATGATTATGATTTGTGATACATAAATCAAAAAAAAAATTATGTTAATAGGTACAAATTGCTGCTAACTATTAAAATTTAGCTCATAAGAAAATACACAATTTACATGAGATTACATGAGACTTTGAAATCATCACATTACATGAGATTTTGAAATCATCAGTCAAAAGTTTGGGATTTTTAATTTATTAAAAAAAATATTTTCTGCTAATTAAGGCTGTGCTTATTTGATCAAAAATACGGAAAAAAAACATGAATATTGTGAAATATTATTGCAAATTAAAATAGTGGTTTTCTTTTTAAATATATTTTAAAATGTAATTTATTCCTGTGACGCAAAGCTGAATTTTCAGCATCAATACTCCAGAATTCAGTGTCACATGATCCTTCAGAAATCATTTTAATATGCTTTATTTATTATCAGTGTTGGAAACAGTTGTGCTGCTGTTTTTTTGGAACCTGTGATACTTTTTTCAGAGTCCTTTTATGGCTAAAATGTTAAAAAGCACAGCATTTCTTTTCTGTATTTTCTGCACAACTGTTCACATATCTGTTGCACCACTCAATTATCATAATTTTTTCCGTCTGTTTTGTTTGTTTTCCTTAGCTCTTTGCGGATGAGTGTGTCCTTTTCCACCCTCCCACTCCAGGTGCTGATTTCCCGCTATGGAAATGCTCATCACCAGCTGTGCCATATTATGGCACATTAAAACGTCCGTTTGCTGCTCATTTCAATAAGAGCGTTTTTAATGAGGAAACATCAATTCTCTCTGGTCTGAGCGAGGCCGTAATGAAATAAGAGAGAGGGATGGAGAAGAGTGGTAATCACTGATGAATGTGCTGTCTCATTGAAGTCGACGTGGTGAAAAGGCACAAGCCTCCCCTCACCAATCAGCCCTCATTAGTAGTGACACAAACAACTTCATGCTGTTTTTCTACAGGTCAGCCGGAAATGAACGATGACACGGACCTGTGCACTCTCGTTCATATGGGTCACCGGTGAATTTAACAACAGCAATCAGAGGCTCATCAGAGAGTTTATGATGAGTTCAACCGCAGGACTTTGATGTGCTGCAGGTGGACGGGAGGTCAGAGGTCAGTTTTCATCACTTGGGTTCATGATTACAGCTTGACTATGTTCAGAATAGCATACTAGAGTACTAATCTTACTATTACTACAGTATATATTGTGTATACAGAACACAATATGCAAATTTAATCAATAATACATAGTCAATCTATATATCTATAATATATAGTCAATCTATATATTATTGATTTCATCAATAGTGAATATAGTAAATCTATATATATATATATATATATATATATATATAAAACATTAAAATATGTAAACAATATTTTCATGTTATGCAAAAAACTGTTTAATATTATAATACAAAATAGATTATTATAGAACAAAAAACATTTTATTTTACATTAAAACAAAAAACAGTATTTTACATTAAAAATGTAATCAGTGTATAACAAATGTAAAAATAGACAGTAAAATCCTATATTAATATTGATTCCTCAAAGAATCCTAAAAAAAGTATCACAGTTTCCACAAAAATATTAAACAGAACATCTATTTACAGCATTGATAATAATCTTAAAATATGTCTTAAGCATTAAATCATCATATTCGAATGATTTCTGAAGGATTATATGACACTAAAGACTGGTGTAATGATGCTAAAAATTCAGCTTTGCATCACAGGAATAAATTACATTTTAAAGTATATTCATATAGAAAACAGTTATTTTAAATTGCAATAATATTTCACAATTTTACAGTTTTTACTGTATTTTTTAATCTTTTAAAATGCAGCCCTAAGAGATTTCAAAAACATTACAAAAATCTTTTTAGTTTAAAATCTATTTAGCTTGTTTTGTGTCTAAAACATCTTATTTCTTCTTTAAACATTCATGTGTTCTTTTCAAACAGAAAATATCCATTCTGCACTATGAATAGCATGAATCAAGACATCTCCACGTCCCATTGGTCAGACAGAGATCAGCAGCGATACAAACAATTTTAACCTCTCCTGTGAGCCACCAAAGGATCAGCGGCGGCTTTAACGAAAGGTCAGCGCTTTACTGCAAGTCAGATGAGGGCCGTGGATGACTTTAAACTACAGCTTGTTGCCTCAGGCAACACAGGAAGCAATAAAAATCAAGGCAAAAACAAGATAAACAGCCAAAGATCTAGTAGTGTCCCCAGGCCACACGCACATGTGAAGTTTTTGAGGTAAATCAGGTCTGTTTAATGGCCATGTGTCTCTACGGGAAAGAGAGTGGTATATTTAATTTATCTCAGAGATTTATCCCTCTATTTGAGCAGCGCGTGAGAGAGATAGTGCTCACATTGACAAACACGATCAGTGCAGTGTGGGTGTCTGGCTGTGATAGAAAGTCAGTGACTGAGTGTGTGTGTTTTAGAGAGAGAGAGAAGCCAAACTAAAAAGAAGAATCACAAATGAGATCTCTATAATGTCTTCTTTGTTTCTCTTAAGAGGTTTTTAGTCACTATGAAATCTAAATCATCTTTTCTCTTCTCTGATGATGTGTTTTTCTCTTTATGACAACCTTTGTCATAAAACTTGCGATCTAAGCCAGTAGTGACAGTGTCATGTAAACATGGCTGAAGATGTGAAAAGAAGAAAAAAATACAAAGGAATGAATTGTGAATCATTTGATTCAGAACGAGTCTTCAAAGCGTGTGTCTCAAATTATTTGATTTAGATCGGAGCTTTGTCAGAGAGAACTTCATTTAGATTACAAATCCTGGAGTGCAAAGCGTTCGATTTAGATTGTAACTTCGGATCTGGTTCATGAATTTTGATTCAGTTTTGAACTTCAGAGCCCAGGTAGCAATTCAGATCAGGACTTGACTGCAAATCATTTGATTCAGATCGGGATTCTTTTTGCAAATCGAATCATTCCACAACCTGAATCATTCGAGATCCGCGTTCCTAAAACTGATTTTTTTTTTTTTTTTTTTTTTTTTTGGAGCACGCATCGCAAACCATTTGATTCAGATTAGAATTTCGGTGCGGGTTTGTGAATCTTTTGATTTAGATTGGAACTTCGGAGCTGGTTTGCAAATAATTTAGAGAATTTAATGATTTGAGATTCAAAGTCCTGATATGAAACGGTGGATTGTGAATCATTATTCAAATTGTGACTATGGAGTGCGGATAATTAATCATTTGATTTAGATCAACTTCGGAGCAGGTTTGCGAATCTTTTGATTTAGATCAGAACTTTGGAGCGGGTTCGTGAATCTTTTGATTCAGATTGGAGCTTCAAAAGGCAGATCACAAATCATTTGATTCAGATCAGGACTTTAGAACGCATATCGTGAATCATTTCATTTAGATTGGAACTTCATGCAAGTTTGTGAATCTTTTGATTCAGATCGGAACTTCGGAGCGGGTTCGCAAATTATTTAGCAAATTGAATCATTTGCGATCTGCACTCTGAATAAGTCCCGATCTGACATGATTGTTGCGAAACATTATTTTAAATCCTGTCTACGGAGCGTGTATTAGGAATCATTTGATTTAGACCGGAACTTCAGAGCAGGTTTGAGAATTTTGATTTAGTTTTGAACTTCAGAGCCTGGATCACGATTCAGATCAGCACTTCGATGTGGGTTCATGAATCATTTAATTCAGACTGGGATTTTGGAGCACATATCGAATCATTTTATTTAGATCGGAACTTCAGAGTGGGTTTGCAAATCTTTTGATTCAGATAGGAGCTTTGGAGGGTGGATAATAAATCATTTGATTCACTCTGGGGCTTCAGTGCGGGCTTGCAAATCATTTGATTCTGATCGGGACTTTGGTGCGGGTTTGTGAATCTTTTGATTCAGATCAGGATCAACTATAGTTTGTTTCCAAAGTTGGACATTGCTTATTATGATTTTCAAGGATGTAGAATTTAGTAGGAACACTATGATAAGTCCCTTCCAATATCCAGCGACTACTAAATTGTCCCTAGCAATAATTTTGGTCAGACAAATCAAGCCTTTATGTCCCCACCAATGGCAAAATCAAACCTACACCTTTGCACTCATAGCAGCATGTTTTTCTTTCGCCAGTTCTGTCTCTGCAAATGGTAAACGGGTAAATATTGTAGCCAGAATTTGTTTTCCCCTACACTCCTTCATTTACTATGTCATTAGTTTGCAGAGTTTATTTTTAGGAGAAACATCTGAGACAAGACTGATACTTACATGAAACAAAAAAGCAACACTTTACAAGGTTTTAATTGTTAATTGTTTAATTATAAAATAGTTTCTAGTGATAAAGCAGATTTATGAAGCTGTTTAATTCATAAAACTAAATCAAAATGATTTAAAACAAATTTAATCAAGTAAAACTAAATCTGTAAAATTATCCCACAATGGGAAACTCTTAAAGGTCTTATGAAGAAAAGCTCTACACACTGTATATACAGTACAACCTTCTGTGAGGCACTTCATAAATGTTGTGTGTGTGAACACAAAATACAGTTCCACTACTGGGCACCCTGAAGCCCAGCGCAGGCTAGTGTGTGTGTCCATTTGTATATACAACCATGCGATGAGTAGTCTGACCAAATTTAGACATGTCCTGTCTGCTACCCGATTTTTATCTCCAAGTTCATCTGTCATTATTGAAGTGTGTTTTACAGTGTTTATATATTCCCAGAGAGTGAGCATGGAGCGAGTGTGTGCCTATATGAAGACGCAACACAAAGAGTGTAACAATACTGACCTCCAGCTACAAGAATTGAAGGACCACACACACAATGCAATCTAAAAAAGAAACTAAACCTAAGGTTTACAACTGGCCAACCAGTTTAGGCTGGTTTAGGCTTTTGCAGCATTAGTGTCTGTGTGTGTTCACTGTGTGTTTGGCCACATGCATGTGTTGTTAAATGATGAAACTATTCTGAAACTTTAGTAAAATCTTTCCAGCAATACATACGTCAGCACTTTTACCTGATAAGAGTCCTTGAACTTAAACTGAGACAGAACAGATAGATTAGCATTATAGGGTTCAATGTAAGAAATATTATTTTAATAATAATAATAACAATAATAATAATAATAATAAATTATTTAAGAATAATTTGTCAATTCTTCACTGTAAAACGTTTTTTTTTTTACCAATGTCAACTTAAAACCATACGTTTAACAACTGCCTTAAAATTTTTAAGTTAAATCAACTTAAAAGTATTATTTATTTTAATGAGTTAAAATGACTTGTAGTTTTAAGTTAATTTAACCTAAAAAATTTAAGGCAGCTGCTGAACTTAAGTATTTAAGCTGAAACTGATATACATTTTTTTTTACAGTGTTCCATGGTTTGTTTCTCAGAACCAACTGATAAATTTTAACTAACTTAACAAAACAGTATGATTCCTAATAGATTTTTACACCTTTTTTTTTTTTTTTTTTTTTTTTTGCATTAAAGGAAGCACAGATGATTCTTCCAGAAACAGCAAATTAAGATCTTTCTGTTCTTCATTTTATATCCATTAGTGTGTTAATAAACGTGTTAACTGTGGTATCATATTAGTGGTATTAAATGGATAAAATAGAACTCGTACCTCATCCTCTATTAAAAATAAAAGCTTATTCTGTGGAATCATTTGCCATTACTGAACAACACCCAACTGTTTCAGATGTGGGAAACTTTCCCTCAATTCACGTGACGTTTTAACAGGGCAGTCAGATTATAAAAGAAGGGATTGATCCATCAGTACAAGAAGTGTGCACAAGAACCACATAGTTGAAGGTAGGATTGTGTTTCTGACCATTCATGTTGTTCTATATAACAATCTCCTCTTAAATGTTATGATTCATATATCTACTGAAATGTGTTCACTGTTTTTCTTCTCCCCAAATGAAGAGGAACATTAGATAAGGACTTCTTCAACTGCAGTAAGCCACAAACAAGGTCAATTTTGAAGCTGTTGATTTGATAGTAATGTGACTCAACTGATGTGCCTTTTAGACCAACAATCGTGAATCTTCCATCTGGCATCTATTTTTTTGAAGACAAGACAGCAAGAGTGAGGAGCAACACACCTTTTCATTCATTTTATCCAGTAGCTCTGCATTTCCAGGTTTCACTGGTGATGGAAACTCCAAGATCTGAATTCAATACGACATCTGACTATGATGCTTACGAGTACTATGATGCTAACGAGTACTATGAATCGCTCATAACTGGTGATACTGTCTATATTTCAATCATCTATTCCCTGGAAATTCCCATGATCTGTTTGGCTATTTATGCTGTTTGTACTCTCATCAAATCTAAACAAGCTGCTCCGGTTTTTGTCATGAATCTACTGATTTCAGATCTCATACAGAGTGCACTGATTTTGATTTTCAGCAGAGCTCATTTTCATTTAAAGAAGCAATCCCAGAATGGTTGATTTTTGCAGAGCTGATTTTGACAAGGTAAAAATGGTGTCGTTTTACACTACCATTGAGAATTTTTAACCAAAGTATATTATAGACTTTTCATTAAGACCCTAAGGAATAATATCAACTTGTGGAAAATGGGCATCCGATGACCCCTTAAAAAAAAAAATAAAAATCTTTGGCTTGATTCAACTGCAAATAGTGGCTGTAAACTCTAAACACTTTGTGTATCAGACACCTGATGAAAAATAGTAAGATCTGATCAATTAAACACACCAAAATAAGGTTAACTACAAGGATTAGTGAATATTATCATGCTAAAAGTAACCTTTTTACTATATAAAGCATAACTGCTTATTAAAAGAACACAATTCACAGAGTAAAAAGGGTTCATTCTGATATCATGCATACTTGGTCTACAACATATCCGCAAAACACGACAGGTTCATGCCTAGTAAATGAACTGTACATAAGACTTCAATCAGAATATTATTACAGCCATTTTCAGCACATTACATTTTGATTTGAGAAAGTATTTTAATAATTCAATTAACAAAAAAATGCATACATTGACTTAAAACCAGAATGAATATGAGCAAAATCATACAAAAATGAAATGATCCTGTCAAAAATCAAAATAAAACATTAATTTGCTTTCCAATTTGTATTCTACATAAAAATGAAATAAATTTTAAAATCACACCATTACCTTTTAACATGATAGTCTTGAAATAAAAGAAGTTGATTTCTCAGTGAGATAAATTATTAATAAACTAAAAATGGAAATCAATAAATATATCCGGGCAGAAATGATTAGTAATAATGCACTTTTGTCTTTCATTTAATACCATCTCTAGTTGATGAATAAAGGTGTGGCAACTGTGGCAACAAATGAGTGGCTCCAAATGGACAAAACTGGTCTCAGCTCTCATTTACTATTAACATGATGAAAGCAGTTGATTTATTAGCATTAGCAAGTCTTACTGGATGACACCCAACCCTGTATGATTTGAGGAACATTCCCACATTTCATGTGTCAATTCAGATTCATTATAAATAAAGTCTTCCAGTCAACAGAAATGTACAGTTATCAGGACCTGAACAAGTGAAGGTAGGATTGTGTTTATTGGTGCAGCTAGTAGCTTTGCATTATCTGACAGTTCTATCAAGTCTTTTAAAATGTTTAATGTGTGATTCGATGTATGTATTCTATCTTGAGATGTTACTTAGCGTTATAATTCCAAAATTGTAATGGAATAAAAAATGGTTAGGATTCTTGTACTTAGAAATGATCTAGTCATATTGATCTTTGTTTAGAAAGTTTGCAAAATACTAGTCACATTTTACTAACAGAGAAATATAAAGAAAGCTAACATTTTTTCTCCTGGATTCCTTCAGTAACTGCATATTTTTTTAGAAACATTTTGAGTCTCAAATAATAAAAAATGTTGTCCCAAAGTCTCATTTTATCAAACACAGGTTATAAAATTTCATATTCTTGAAATGTTAAGGCTTTCTTTCCAACATGCATTTCAGCATGAATAACACATTTACCTGGTTGGAGTCCTTGAAGTTGAATCAACTGAAATTTCTAAACTTAGAATGAACAAATTGACTAAACTTTTTTTGAGTTGACTGAACTTAATTTTAAGGCAGCCAGGTAACAAATTATTTTAAGTTGACTCAAAAAGTTTTTTAGTATATCTGTTTGCTGGATGTACTTGTGAGATGTTTTACAAACAAAGACAATGTTGTCTACATATTAGACTAAGTTATCCATTAAGGTTTCTAGAACAATTCACTGTTTGTCATTTGTAAATAAACAAAAAACTGATACATAAAAAATAATAATAATTACCTCATTGACAGTTATTGTTGTTTCAGTTGGTGTGACAAGAATTTTTCTATTAGCACACTAAGACAATCAGCATTACATGAACAAACAAGTTTATGTTGGCTAAACAAAGTATCTCTACTGAGAAAAACTAAAAAAAACTATTGTTGAGAGAACTCAAAAGTCTTTCTGCATCAAGTTGTCTCCTAAAAACTAACATTAATATACTGACAAGAAATGTAACAAAATGTTTGCTGATATGTAATTTAAAGCAAATTGTTATTATGCATTAAAGGTAGCACAAATAATTCTTCCAGAAACAGCAGATTAAGATATCTTTCTGTTCTTCATTTTATATCCATTAGTGTGTTAATAAACATGTGTTAACTGTGGTATCATTTTAGTGGTATTAAATGGATAAAATGGAACTCGTACCTCATCCTCTATTTAAAAATAAAAGCTTATTCTGTGGAATCATTTGCCATTACTGAACAACACCCAACTGTTTCAGATGTGGGAAACTTTCCCTCATTTCACGTGATGTTTTAACAGGGCAGTCAGATTATAAAGGAAGGGTTTGATCCAGCAGTAGTGAACAAGAACTACATGAATGAAGGTAGGATTGTGTTTCTGTACATCTGCATGAGGTTTTGCATGACTAGTAACTTGCTATCCAAACTTGCAGCACTTTATGTCCCAGGTTCCTGACCGTTTATGTTGTTCTACTGTATATAATAATTTCCTCTTAAATGTAATCATTTATATATCTACTGAAATGCGTTTTTTTCCTCTCCAGATGAAGAGGAACATTAGATAATAAACACTTATTCAACTGCAGTAAGCCACAAACAAGGTCCATTTTGAATAAAATATAAGCTGTTATTGTAGGATAGTGTCTACACATGGTGATTTGATAATAAGAGTGAGGAGCAACACACCTTTTCATTCATTTTATCCAGTAGCTCTGCATTTCCAGGTTTCACTGGTGATGGAAACTCCCAGATCTCCATTCAATACTACATCTGACAGCAATCTTTACAGCACCACATTCAAGCCAAATGATTCTGCTCACAATAAAAGCACGAACACAACGAATTACATTGATGTGATCAGAAACGGAGAAACTATCTACATTTCGATCATTTCTTGTCTTGAAATTCCCGCGATTTGTTTGGCTATTTATGCTATTTACCCGCAGACATGAATAACAACCCGCGGAAACAGTGTAAAAGTAGCCCAATTTTTTTTTATGTTTTTTCTCTCCGGATGAAAGCAATAAGATAGCAAAATAAGGACTTATTCAACTGCAGTAAAGCACAAACAAGGTCCATTTTGAATAAAATATGAACTATTAATTTAGGATAATGTCTACACATGCTGACATGATAATAATGTGACTCAACTGATGTACCTTTTAGACCAAAAATCCTAAATCCTCCATCTGGCATCTATTTTGTTGAAGACAAGACAGCAAGAGTGAGGAGCAACACACCTTTTCATTCATTTTATCCAGTAGCTCTGCATTTCCAGGTTTCACTGGTGATGGAAACTCCCATATCCCCATTCAATACTACATCTGACTATGATGCTTATGAATACTATAAACCACTCATAACTGGACGGACTGTCTACATTTCGATCATCGCTTGCCTTGAAATTCCCATGATCTGTTTGGCTATATATGCTGTTTATTTTCTCATCAAATCTAAACAAGCTGCTTCAGTTTTTGTTATAAATCTGCTCATTTCAGATCTCATCCAGATTGTTTGCATGTTGCTTTTAGTCCTCGAATATCAGATTATTGTGTTTCTAGGCATCACATTAATTTGGGCTGGTTTCACAGGTCCTTATTTCATGACATGTATAGCTGTAGAGAGATATATTCTGATTGCTCATCCCATTTGGCACAGGACTCATCACTCAGTCAAATGTCTTGTGTGTATATCACTGATCGGTTGGCTTATATCTTTTATTGTTATTTTAATTAATCTGGAATGTGTAATTATAATGTTCTTCATCTACTATCTAGTGATCATTCTGTGTTTTATAGGTTCATTCAGGTCTCTCTCTCACTCAATCTCTCTCACTCCTCTAAAGAAGCAGTTAGTTTTGGGTCCTCTGTTCTTTGTGGTGATGAGTTACACCTTTCTAATCCTCCCTTTGCCAGTTTGTTTAGTCTGGTTCAATTTAACAAATCTGGTTCTCTTATCTTATTATATTTATATGTTAAACCCACTTGTGGACTGTTTGCTGTATGTGTTCATGAGGAGCGATGCTGAGAACATCATCAGGATGCCTCACTGCTGCTCCAGACTGAAGAGAGTCTGGACTGAAACGGGACAGACCACATTTACATTTACTGATGTACAGAGTGATCATGTGAGAGATTCACACCAGATAGCTGATGTCAGCAATTAATTTATGAATGTACAGTAATAGTTCTCAAATGCAGTTCTGTTAAACTGCATGACATGTGCATGACTTGAGTGTTCATCTTGTAATAGGATTCAGTGAATTAAATGATGCATGTCCTGTTATTGTTGTCCTTTATGTCTATACATCACTTATTGATAAACTACTTTTTGTAATGGAATTATATGCAAGCACGGTTATGATACTTGTACTCAGAAATGATCTAGTCAGTTTGATGTTTTGTTAGAAATGCTATTGTCACATTCTACTAACAGAAAAATAAAGAAAAAAAATCTACCAGACTCCTTCGGTAAGTGTCATTTTTAAGGGATGGATGATATACAAGGACTTTATTGGTTATCGACAGATATTACCATAAACAAAGAAACTATCTTTGGCTAAAGTTGATTAAGTTGCAAACAGTGGTTCATGACGAATTAAACACACCAAAAAAAGTTTAAGTACAGGGAGTAGTAAACATTAGAATGCTAAAAGTATCTTTCTTTTTATTATATTTAGCGTAACTGCTCATTAAAAAAAAACAAAAAAAAAAATACAATTCATAGAGAAAACAGCGTCAATTCTGATTTCATGCATACTTGGTCTAAAACAAATGCTCAAACAACTCAGACAGGTTCATAGCCAGTAAATGAACTGTACCGAACACAGACTTCAATCAGAATATTAATATAGCCATTTGTGCATATTACATTTTGATTTGAGAAAGTATTTTAATAATTAAATTAAAAAAATGCATACACTGATGACATGAAAGCAAACTGAATTTGAGTAAAACAATACAAGATTAATTAATCCTGTCAAGAATCAAAAAAAAAAAAAAAAAAAAACTATATATACCAAATTCAAAGTTGACTTAAATTTGTATTTAATATAAAAATGAAATTAACTTTACATCACACACACAAATGAACACAATGGTCTTGAAATAAAGATAAGTTGATTTCTCTGTGAGGTAAATTATTAATAAACTACAAATGGCAATCAATAAATAGATAATTAAATACATACAGGCAGAAATGATTAGTAATAATGCACTTTTGTCTGCCACTTTTGTCAACAATCTTGTTGATGAATAAAGGAGCGGCAACTGTGGAGGCAAATGAGCGGTTGTAAATGGACAAAACAGATCTCAGCTCTCATTTACTATTAATATCATAAAAGCGGTTTATTATATAGCATTTGCTAGTTTTACTGGACGACACCCAACCCTTTAAGATGTGAGGGACCTTCCAGTGATTTTTATGACAAGGACCCTGTTATTTTACGCTCCCTATGCAGTGATCCTTGTGTGTTTTGTAGGTTCATGCAGATCTCTCTCTCACTCCTTTACAGAAGCAGTTAGTTCTGGCTCCTCTGCTCTTTGTAGTATTGAGTTACCCCTTTCTAATCCTCCCACTTAGTGTTGTATTTATTATGCATTATGATTATTTTTTATCATTCTGTATATAGTCTGTTGAAATAGACTAAACGTCTTTATCTGTTAAACCCGCTTGTGGACTGTTTGCTGTATGTGTTCATGAGGAGCGACGCTGAGAACATCATCAGGATGCTTCACTGCTGCTCCAGACTGAAACGGGACAGATCACGTCTACTAATGTGCAGCATGAACATGTGTGAGAGATTCACACCAGACTGCTGATGACAGCAATTCATTTATGAATGTACAATAATAGTGTCAAATAACTCATTAGAGTATGCTGAACTGGATAACATGTGCATGAATTCAGTCACATAACTGCATACAAATGTGACCCTGGACTACAATACCAGTCTTAAGTCGCTGAGGTATATTAGTGGGAATCACCAAAAATACATTGTATGGGTCAAAATTACTGATTTTTCTTTTTTATGCCAAAAATCATTAGGAAATTAAATAAAGATCATGTTCCATGAAGATATTTAGTAAAATTCCTACTGTAAATATATCAAAACTTAATTTTTGATTAGTAATACACATTATTAAGAACTTAATTCGGACAATTTTAAAGGCGATTTTCTCTATATTTTTATTTTTTTGCACCCTCAGGTTCCATATATTCGAAGAGAGATATATATCTCAGTCAAATGCTATCGTAACAAAACATACATCAGTGTGATTATAGTCATACATATAGTGTGATTCAGTGAAATTATATACAATCTGTAATTGTCCTGACTGCTAAGTAAGTTTAATTTACAGAGAAAAGAAGATCGGGGAAAAATCTGTAGATGGAAAAATCTCCATACAAGTTCTTTGTGCATTTTTCTACTTGTTACTCTGTATTTATGTTAGAAAATGTTTATTTACAATTTATTCAAGGTTTTTAAGATATATAATATGTTGATACTTAAATTTTCCATGGTCTGAATATTTTCAAAAATTAAAACTTTGTTGTCATTTGAAAGTGTGTAGGCCTTCTTGCATTATTATGCTGTTATATTATGATTATATTTTCACTGGCATAAAATGGTTATAAAAATGACACTGCTTATCACAATTATTTCTGGGGCAATATATCGCACAACAAAACGTTGTTACCGTGACAGGCCTAAACCTAACATGAAATGCTAACATGTTGTGCTAGCAATAATGATTTAGATTAAGAAAGCTAGAGATTACAGATTAATGTGATTGGCAATATTAGATCATATATGTGGCGATGATCAAGTTATAGCAAGTTAAACAACAAGGAATAATATTAAGACAGATTTCAAAACAATGTCTACAGAGCTACAAAACGCAAACCACTCAGCCACTCATCTGTGCCAGGTGGCTTCATGCAGTTTTGCATTAGAATATAAAGTTTTAATGTATTTAATAAATGACAGTTTGACATGCTTGAAAAATGAATTCGAGTTAAATTGTTTTAACGAGTTAATGCCGCCTTTCCACTCTCTTCGATAAGCGAGAAACCAGAGAGTGCAACCGGATGTGATCTATTTTAATCAAAACTATTAGTGCAAATTGAGATTTGCCACTATTTTCCCACTTTATACCATCTTTTTGGCATCTGTGGCCACGCATTAATGGACAAAACATATATTAGCTCTCATTAACTATTAACATGAAAACAGCTGTTTATTGTGTAGCATTAGCCAGTTTTGGATGACACCCAACTCTTTATAATTGGTGGTAGAAACTCCTGGATCTCCATTAATGTCATATAACAGTGAACTGTACAGCACCACAACAGAGCCAAAAATGAATGCTTCCAATCCAAGCGAGAACAACATGGATTATTTTGAACTGGAGTAATCATCTACATCTCAATCATCTCTAGCACTGAAATTCCCATCATCTGTTTAGCTGTTTTTTCCCTGATCAAATCTAAACAAACTGCTCCAGTTTTTGTCATGAATCTACTTATTTCTGATCTCATACAGATTATTGGCATGATATTATACACCAGTCCTTTCAACAGTATTAGGATCATCTCACTGACCACAACAATGTGGGCTGGTTTCACAGGTCTGTATTTCATGACATATTTAACTATGTTAGGATCGTTTATCCTGTTTGGCACAGGTCTCATCACTCAGTCACATGTCTTTTATCATTTTTCCAATGATTTATATGACAAATGTCATTCATCTTCTTTGCTGTGGTCATTCTGTGTTTTGTAGGTTCATGCAGGTCTCTCTCTCACTCAATCTCTCTCAGTCCTCTAAAGAAGCAGTTAGTGCTGGCTCCTCTGCTCTGTGTGGTGATCAGTTACACCTTTCTAATCCTACTGGTTAATATTTTATTTATTGTGTATAAAAAATGGGTAAAAACTGTATGTGTTCATGAGGAGTGATGCTGAGAACATCATCAGGACACCTCACTGCTGCTCCAGACTGAAGAGAGTCCTGAGTCCTGATCCTGATTTTGCTGAGTTAGATGTGTTCCTGGGTCAACATATTTTGTTGACCCTGGAACAACATTTTAATCCAAAAATGTAAACTTGACCACATCCCTACACCTAAACCTAACCCTACCCATGAGTAATCCCTAAAATCAGAGGAAATGATAAATAAATAACACTGATGTACAAGCACCAGACACTGATTGTAAGCCTAAACTCCACAAAAACTATAAACTGATTTTTCAAATCTGACTGGTTAATCACAATGTTGTTCCAGGGTCAACAAAGATGTTAATCCAGGAACATGTCGTACTTTGTAAAATCAAGTTCTGCGAAGAGAGTCTGGACTAAAATGGGACAGACCACATCTACTAATTTACAGAGTGATCATATGTGAGAGATTCACAGCATGTCCGCGATTCATTTATGAATGTACAGTAATAGTACTCAAATAACTAATTACAGCATGTATACATATACATATACATATACATACATTATACAAGTTTCACTTCTTGAATGGAATTAGTGAAATAAATCAACTGAAGATATTCTAATTATATGACCAGCACCTGTATATATAAAACGAAATCACTTTGATCTTTAAAACTTTGCAGGCCTTTTACATTCAGAAACAGCTATATTTTACACAAGGTAATAACTGAAAAAGATAATAGGGGCACTATAGTAAATTATGAAATGGGAAAATAAAGTTTTCCAGAGGGATTGATGATAATGAACTTTGGTTTTCATTTAATACCTTCTACTTTGTGATGAATAAAGGAACGAAAACTGTGGTGACAAATTAGTGGCTCCAAATGGACAGAAAAACAGTTGAGTACCATTACACCCAACCCTGTATGATGTAAGGTACCTTCCCACATTGCCAGGTCAGCTTTATTATAAAAAAAAGGGTTTCAGTCAGCAGTGAAGTACAGTCATCAAGACACGGATGAGTGAAGGTAGAATTGTGTTTCTTTGTACGGCTGGGAAGATTTTGTCTTGACAAGATTAGCAAATTTTCAGGATTTATCTTGTTCAGATATAATAGTAATTTATAATTAATGTGTAGTTATGGCAAACATCATACAGCTATCATCTTATATATTCTATAATGAGACCTAATGTCGTCAAACGTAGATTAATTTGATGTCTTCATGTAAATTTTGTTCACTGTTGAAGTTGACAGAGTAAAAAGGGTTTGATCACTTGCAACAACAAAAATTAGGCTAATTAAATTAATTAATACAAAAACAACTTTAAAAGCAAACTAAAAAGACACAAGATAGATCATATGTTACCCTGTACCACAAAACCAGTTTGTTATATGTTGTATAAGTAGCACGGGTATATTTGCAGCAATAGCCAAAAAATACACTGTATGGGTCAAAATGATCGATTTTCATTTTACGCCATAAAGTCACTAGAATATTAAGTAAATATGTTCCATAAAGAAATTTTGTAAATTTCCTACTGTAAATATATCAAAACTTAATTTCTGATTAGTAATATGCATTGCTAAGAACTTTTTTTTTTTTTGCACCCTCAGATTCCAGACATTCAAAGCATTGTATCTTGGCCAAATATCAACTATCCTAATAAACCATACATCAATGAAAAGCTTATTTATTCAGCTTACAGATTATAAAAATATAATAAAAATATAATATTATAAATGTCATTAAATGTCAATTGCATCTAACTGTCACTAGAGAACTGTAAATATGTTAATGTGCCATAAAATTAAGAAAATATTAACTTCAAAAAATATTTTGTCAAAGGGGTTTTGCTGACAAAAAGATTTGAGAACCCTTGCGTTAATATAAGATCTCATTTTGATCTATGATGCAATGTAATTAATCACTGTTTATTAGATCAAATGTTTTCCATAATCTTATATCATAGGTCTGGCAACTATTGGTGGAGACAAGATTACAAGAGTGAGGTGAAGAAAGTCTTGATTAAATGTGCTCTACATTTCCAGGTTTCAGTGGTGATGGAAACTGCAGCACTTCCAGTAGTGACATCTGACGGTGATCTTTACAGCACTATAGCCAAGATAAAAACAAATGTTTCCAATCCAAACAAGGACAACACCGATGACTATGATATAATCCTACCTGGCGTAATTTTCTACATCACCATCATCTCTAGCCTTGAAATTCCCATCGTCTGTTTGGCTATTTATGCTGTTTATTCTCTCATCAAATCTAAACATGCTGCTCCATTTTTGTCATAAATCTGCTCATTGCAGATCTCATAGAGATTGTTTTCATTTTACTCCTTACCTGTCCTTTGAAAATAATGAGGATCATCTCAATCATCATAATAATGTGGGTTGGTTTCACAGGTTCTTATTTCATGACATGCATAGCCATAGAGAGATACCTTCTGATCGCTCAACCAGTTTGGCACAGGACTCATCACTCAGTCAAATGTTTAGTGTGTACGTCACTGACCGGTTGACAGTGACTCACTGATTAATGTTTCATAGCATCGTCAAGTAGCTTATTACATGAAATGCATGAAATGCATATCTTGTAGTGCTCTGTACAAAAAGTGTAGTATTCTGTCACAAAAACATCAATATGTCAGTATGGTTATGATACTCGTACTTGGAAATTATCTTGTCATATTGATCTTAAAGAAACTGTGAAATTCTAACATGCCTTTTACTAACAGAGAAATAAAAAGCAACAAATTAATTTCCTCTCCCAGACTCATTCAGTAACTGCCAATACTATGAATGAAAGATATATCAATTTATTATGAGATCAGTATTACAATCATTCTTTGGCTAAAATTGATTCCATTGTAAAACAAGCTGATTATAAAATACCATGCAGACTTAAAGAATTTGTGTAATGGAAAGTCTTAAAATTAGACATGCCAAAATAACAGGTTAACTACAACTTGCAGTAGCACACATTAGCAAGCCTAAAGTTTAATTTTGCTTTGGTCTATATATATATATAGTGGGGCAAAAAAGTATTTAGTCAGCCACCAATTGTGCAAGTTCTACCACTTAAAAAGATGAGAGAGGCCTGTAATTTTCATCATAGGTATACCTCAACTATGAGAGACAAAATGAGGAAAAAAAAAAATCCAGAAAATCACATTGTCTGATTTTTATAGAATTTATTTGCAAATTATGGTGGAAAATAAGTATTTGGTCACCTACAAACAAGCAAGATTTCTGACTCTCACAGACCTGTAACTTCTTCTGTAAGAGGCTCCTCTGTCCTCCACTCGTTACCTGTATTAATGGCACCTGTTTGAACTCGTTATCAGTATAAAAGACACCTGTCCACGACCTCAAACAGTCACACTCCAAACTCCACTATGGCCAAGACCAGAGAGCTGTCAAAGGCCACCAGAAACAAAATTGTAGACCTGCACCAGGCTGGGAAGACTGAATCTGCAATAGGTAAGCAGCTTGGTGTGAAGAAATCAACTGTGGGAGAAATTATTAGAAAATGGAAGACATACAAGACCACTGATAATCTCCCTCGATCTGGGGCTCCATGCAAGATCTCACCCTGTGGGGCCAAAATGATCACAAGAACGGTGAGCAAAAATCCCAGAACCACACAGGGAGACATAGAGAATGACCTGCAGAGAGCTGGGACCAAAGTAACAAAGGCTACCATCAGTAACACACTACGCTGCTAGGGACTCAAATCCTGCATTGCCAGACGTGTCCCCCTGCTTAAGCCAGTACGTGTCCAGGCTTGTCTGAAGTTACTTATCTTCCACCATAATTTGCAAATAAATTCTTTAAAAATCAGACAATGTGATTTTCTGGATTTTTTTTTTTTTTTCCTCATTTTGTCTCATCTTTTTAAGTGGGAGAACTTGCACAATTGGTGGCTGACTAAATACTTTTTGCCCCACTGTGTGTGTGTGTGTGTGTGTATATATATATATATATATATATATATATATATATATATATATATATATATATATATATATATATATATATATATATATATATATATATATATATATGGTCTGTAGTTTGATTTGTTGACTTAATTTTATTGCCTTTTGGTAATACATTGTTTCTTGGTTCCGTTGCATTTAGTTAGTTCGCTATATATGATGGATAGACACTGCATGCCTTTTACATTCACAAACACATACAATAACAAGAAAGCTAATATTTGAAGAGTAATAAGGGCACTTTCATAAATTATGAAAATGGAACAAGTATGTTTTCCCGAAAGACTGGTAATAATGCAGCTTTTATTTTACATTTATTACCGTCAACTACTTGAGGAATAAAGGAGCAGCAACAAATTAGTGGCTCCAAATGGACAGAAAACCAGTCGTGTACCATTAGAAACTTTTACTGAACAACGCCCAACCCTTTATAACGTGGGAACCATCCCACATTTCACATGCCAGTTCAGCTTCATTATAAAACATGGGTTTCAATCAGCAGTGAAATACAATCAAGACAAGGATGAGTGAAGGTAGGATTGTGTTACTTTGTACATCTGGGAAGATTTGTCCTGAGACTATTAACAAACTTTTTTAGGATTTATCCTGTTTAGAGTGTATTTTACAATTGTAAATTTTCTCAGTGTTTTATTTCAAACATCATACTGTTATCACCTTATGTATTCTATTTTGAGATCTGATCTAGTTAATTGTAGAGTACAATTTAAAGTGTTCTTGTGTTTATTTTGGTCACTTTTGAAGGTAACAGAGAAATCAGAGTAAGCTTGATCATCTGCAATAACAAAACTTGTGCATATGATATTTCCTTTTTACAAGGTTTCCCAAACGGGAGTTAGTCTGCAGATTCATAAGTTGATGAAAGCTAAAAAATATATAGTTAAATTACAAGTACATTACAATAAACATGTCAATGTGCCAAAAATTACGAGAATGCTAACTTCAAGTAAACATTTTATGTCTAAAGGGTTCTGCTGACCAAAATGTTTGGAAACCCCAGACTTATTGTAAAGTCTCATTTTGATCTGTGATGCAATGTCATTCACTGTATATGAGATCAAATAATTTTTTATAATCTTAAATCACAGGTCTGGCAACTGTTGGTGGAGTGAGGTGAAGCACATCTTGATTAAATCTAGTAGTTCTGCATTCCAGGGGGTGATGAAAACTCCCGAACCTCTATTAGTGACAACGGACAGCAATCTTTACAGCACCAGAGCTGAGCTAATAAGAAATGCTTCCAATCCAAGCAAGAATTCCACAGATGACTTCAAACTGGACTCTGGACTATTCATGTCAATCTCTGTCATCTCTAGCCTTGAAATTCCCATGATCTGTTTGGCTATTTATGCCGTTTATTCTCTCATCAAATCTAAACATGCTGCTCCAGTTTTTGTTATAAATCTGCTCATTTCAGACCTCATACAGATCATTTGGATGTTAGTCTTCTTTTCTTACAAAACTGTACCTGATCTCCCTTTAATCGGAATAATATGGGCTGGTTTCACAGGTAATTGTTTCATGACATGTATAGCTGTAGAGAGATACATTTTGATCTCTCATCCCATTTGGCACAGGTCTCATCACTCGGTCAAATGTTTTGTGTGTACGTCACTGACTGGTTGGCTTCTATCTTTGATCATTTTTCTAATGATCTTTACGGAACCAGTCCCAACATTCTACATGCCCTTCATCTTCTATCCAGTGATTATTTTGTGTTTTGTAGGTTCATGCAGGTCTCTCTCTCACTCAGTCTCTTTCACTCCTCTAAAGAAGCAGTTAGTTCTTGCTCCTCTCTTCTTTGTGGTGATGACTTACACCTTTTTTAATCCTCCCATTTAATACTGCATTTATTGTGTGTATAACATCAAATAATTGCAAACCTACTCTGTTTCGACTTACTTTTATTTTTTATCTGTTAAACCCGCTTGTGGACTGTTTGCTATATGTGTTCATGAGGAGCGACGCTGAGAACATCATCAGGATGCCTCACTGCTGCTCCAGACTGAAGAGAGTCTGGACTGAAACGGGACAGACCACATCTACTGATGTACAGCATGATCATGTGAGAGATTCACAGCAGACTGCTGATGTCAGCAATTCATTCATGAATATACAGTAATAATTCTCAAAATACTCATTACAGTAAATTTAAGTGGATGAAATGTGCATGACTTAAAACATATCATATAGTCTGATTCAAAAAATGAATGGTGCATGTCCTGTAATAGTGTTTGTGATGCTCTTCTGTATTTTCTGTATGTCACTTGTAATTCTGTTACAGTTGTTAATCAATATGACAGTACTTATACTTGCAAACAATGTAGTCACCTAATAGAAACTATTTTGAATTTGGACTCCAGTATCCATTTCAACTGCTAGCTGTCAATATTACATACTGCACATGCATGTTACAAAAGGGCAAGCCACTTTAAACTGTATGTTGAGTTAGTCTACATTAAGAAACACTTACTATAAAGCATGTTTAGGACTTTCATGCTGCATTCGCTCAGTAAAGACTACGGTTGGGTATCGAGAACCGGTTTCAAATTTCCAATAACTGGGTATTCGATAAGACTCACACATTTCGGTTCCACTTGATGATTCCTGCGTTTGCATTTTAATGTGATTTTAACGTTTAAAATCAAATGATTTAAGCGCAGGAGAAGAAAGAAGTTGCGCATACATCTGAAGCGTGAGCACAGTGAACAGCGGTCCCAGTGCAGGTTCCCGGCCTGTGTCCGTTCTTGAACCGTCCCATGTATTTTCACTGCAGTAAAGGTCATACCAGGCCGAATCTGACTACTCTTTCATATTTACTGCCCAATACGCACAAAATATGTCAGTACATAATCATTTGTTGAAAGTGAAAGTAAACAGATAAAAAGCAACGCACGTGTAACAGTATTTTTAGATCCGTGTGCGTTCGGTGTTAAAGAAACAGCGGCCTAATAAACGTGCTGCCTGTCGTTAATGTTAATGCAGGAACAAAAAAAAATAAAAAATCATTCACTGATCTTGACTAAATATCTTTCATAACTTTAATGAGTTAATTTATATTTTATGAATGAAAAGAAAACAGTGTTTTAAGCCTTTTAAAATTTCTATACCTTTAATTTGTTCAGTTGTATTGATTTATGCTATTGCTAATTTATTTGCTTGTTTGTATTTTATTACTGACTGTTTTTTAACCATGGGCAAAAGTTCTTCTTAGGCGTAAGTGTTCTGTCTGTAGGCTGCTGATCTTTGCTTATGTTATTCAGCTGCAGCAGAAAGCTTTGTAAAGATACAGAATTAAAATGTTTGACCTCATTTTTTATTAACTTTTACTTTTTAATATTATTGTAATCAAAACTAGGAATCGTTAAGAAATGGAACTGATAAAATTCAAGCAATACCCAACCCTAGTAAAGACTCATACCACAATACCTGTACCATTACTCGCTCTTGATTACTATCAACCATTGCATAAAACAAAACCCCAGCAGTTAACATAAGTGCTTTGCACACTTTAAAGCACACACTCCTTGACCTCTAATTTACCCAGTGTGGCCTTTGGGGGTGTTACTATCATTAGGATTAGATGTTAAATAATGAATCAGTGCACACTGGCAATCTAACAGGCAAAACACTGCAAGGCGTTTAATGAACCATTACGATAATACACACCTGACACGCTGCTTTGAGACATGCTTTAATATTCCATGTGCATGTGTGTGAGAGAGACAGGTTGCTCAACACCTATCAATTATAAATGCGGACATGATTAATTAAGCAACTTTTAGAGGAGAGGAAGCAGAAGCCGAGAGAAGACAGGTATCTCCTGTCTCTTTTTCTCTGTTTCTCTTTAAAGCGATGAGGCTGATGTATTATCAGAGTTTTCTGACACCAGCAGGTCTCTCAGGCATTGAGGAAGAATAATATGATGAGGGTAGGTGTGGCAAATACACACGCACAATCTCTCTCTCAAAGTACGGGCGTCTACACACCAGTTTATCAGATAACACTGGGAATCCATTTATTTCAAAAGAGACAGTGCAAAGTAAAGACATTGAGGAAAAACACAAGCATTTGGGAAAGTAATGATCTGTCAAAGATGACAACGTCACTGCTCCAGAACTAAACCTGTTGATGCCTTCGCAAATTTACAGCAAGTTAATCTTAATGCCTTTCAACTGCCCTTATGTCTTTAATGCTTTAATGGTAGGTTCGGCTTGGCTGGTTAAAATTGGATTTTGCAATGTCAACATTATGATCGACTGCCAGTTAAAACTAGCCATGCATTCTGATCAAATAAAGCACATAAATAATGCAAGTCATGTAACTGCTGCTGAGATGATTCAAAAACATTTTTACATCACTTTCTGGAAAACTAGTTTCTGATTGACCAATTCAACACTGTCTCTTGCCAATTTATAAACATTTTACTTTTTGGCGAACTGATGGCAAATCTCATTTGTATGTTTTTATACAACCTGCTTATGATGACTCACTGATTTTTACTAAAAGTCATACATTGTCCTTTGAATCATTTCATACAGATTTATACAAAATGACTACCCCAGTAATGATATTTTCTTATGAGATTGGGTTGGTCAATTTTAGCATTCCGTCTATAATAACGAATAAACAGAACATTGATATGTTGGCCTGAGAAATCTGCTAAGACTAAAATTGCTGACTGTAACTCCTTTAGAGCTTTATAGCTATAACCACCAAACTCTGGTCAGACTTGCAGACTGTTCATGACTCAGGTTGCTCTTTAATTTTTAACTAGACTTTTAACTGATTTTAAAAGTAATTGGTATCAACACCGTTATTACTTTTTAAACTATTGACTTTTGTTTTGAAGTCCTCTTTTACTTTAAACTGATTTTAACTTTTTAAGTCCCCATGAAACCAAAATGGAAAGTTTTTTTTGTTTTGTTTTTTTTTTTAGCTTTTAGCATGAATATGTTGCCCTTAAGGTTATCTATAAGCTAGTGTGCTCCAAAACAATGTGAAAATTAGCATTTAGAAAATATAAGCATTCAAAACTTGCAGTCTCTCACTTCCACCAGTATGGATCAATGATTTTGATAACATCACCCCGCACTTAGGCTTCTCATCAAACTTTCTGTCCAACCAAATGCTCTCTAGAATATGAAACGTCCTGCCCTCTAAACTATAAATACATGCTGAAGCTGTGGCTGAATTTAGTCACTTGTTCAAAGATTTAGTATTTTCTGTATGGTGATTGGCACGAAGTGCACTATACAGTGGGTAGGGAATGATTCAGACAAGTGTAAATATTTTATAGTGATATAGATGAGATTAGGAAGAGAAATGTTTAGACAGACTCTGTATTAGAAACAGCATGAGTAGTAGAGATAACACAGCTGCTGTCATACGCTATTGGCTATTTAAAAAAGGGGGTGGGTTTAATATGTCCTGCCCTGTATTCTTGTTTCAGTTGAAAGTTTTCTAAAAATGACGGCCAAAATTCTAAAAATCCCACAGACTAACATTGATGGAATGCTGGAATTCTCATTCAAACAAATACAAAAAAAAAAAACTCCAACTGTCAAAAATTCAAATTTAAACAGACAAATACAAGTCCTTTGATTTATTACTTTTCTACCTCTCTTTGATCTATATCTGTCTATCTATCTCTCTATCTATCCTGACTTAAACGTTTTGTGGTTTGTGCTGATTTGCGCATATGATCCACACCCTGCTATTGTATCTCTGGCCCGGAGCAGACTGTGTGCGTGCTGCGGCGGTTCATGTGACTCAGCGTGAAACCAGACTTCAGTCGCCCCAATGGAAACCATATATAAACCCTAAAAGGGGCGACGTATCCTGGGGGTTAGAAACATTTGAGAAGCTGTGGGGAGCAGTGAAAGTGTAGGTCTTATTTCTTGGTTTCATTCTGATAGGGTGTTTGTCGTGAATATTTAGATGAGGTGACTTTGTTTCTACATTCTTTGTTTAACTCATGGCCAGGCAATAACACTGCATGGCCACCTGTAGTGAGAAATCTAGTCACCTTCCGATAAAAGTTGATCTAGGTCACATATTTACACGTTGTAAGGGACTTACCTGTTTAAAAAGTTGTTGTTCAGCATTAGCTTATTATAGGTTTATATTGAAAATTTATGAAATGCTTACATTTTTTGTAATGTGTCTCTAAATGTTTGTATCTCAGCGGTGTATCCGCGGATACACCCCTTTTAGGAGTATAAATCAAGATGTAAAAACATGTATATAGATTCTGAGGCTTATGTTTTAGAAAATCAAATCTTTTTGTAATCTTGACAAAACACATAACGTTGGAAAGGTTTGACAGTCAAGGTTCCATATTTGGTAAGTGTTTTGTAGTGGAAGTAAAACTGTGACAAAACTGCATCCCCAAAAGAAAAAAAAAAGAAAAAAAAAAGTTATGTTCCAAATTTGAAGTTGATATCACAAAAATGGTGGTTCCTGTGAAATTTTGTTTGGGCACTGTACCAAAATAACCACTGGTTTACTCCCAAATTATATATGTATATCTATAGTTTGGGAGTAAGCCAGTGGTTATTTTGGTATAATGCCCAAACAAAATTTCACAGGAACCACAATTTTTGTGATATCAACTTCAAATTTGGAACATAACTTGGTTAGACATGTGGCTTTGATTTTATAGCAATTTTAGAGTGCAACACATTTTACAAAATATTTATTTTATATAAAATATTTTAAAAAAAAATAGTGTACAACATTATCTTTACTGTAAACCTAAACTTTTAAAAACTTTTTTCATCACATTTGAGAGCTGTTGAGCCGATTTTTAAACATCGCTGATTGGCCATTTAGCTGTTCGATTTTTAAACATCGCTGATTGGCCATAGTGTTCACACGCTCAACAGACTGTGATTGGCTACAATGATAAGCTTCACGCTCCTCACCGAGCACTCACACATAAGCACAACGGGTGCGTTTGAAAGCCGCGTCTGTCAGTGGATCCCTAATACATCTGCATATAGACTGTCAACTACTGTCTGAATCATTCCCTATCCCCTATATGCACTATGGCACTATGTGCCTATCACATTCAGAATACACATTCTGTATAAATGTAACCAATTTCAGCCGCAGCTTCAGCGAATATATGTAGTGTAGAGGGCGGGACGCTTCAGATCCTAGGGAGCATTTGATTGGACAGAATGTTTGATGAGAAGCTGAAGTGCAGGATGATCAAAAGTTCATTAAAGGTTGATCCATATTGGTGGAAGTTGGAGAATGTAAGTTTTAAATGCTTATACCTTCTAAATGCGAATTTTGACATTGTTTTGGAGCACACTGGCTTATAGATAACCTTAAGGCTAACATATTCATACTAACAGCCAAAAAATTTTGACTTAATGGGGACTTTAAAGTTATTAATCTATTTCAAACTTTCTCAACCCCAATTCTTGATATATTTAAATTATTAAATGATTTTCTATACTGTGCTTGTTTCATGCTCTTACACTTTTCAAATGACTAATAATTTTAACTCAAATTTATATTTCATGTCATTTTTTACAATTTAATTATTAAGTATGCATCTGGTTACCAGTTGGTCATTCTTAAAAAATAAACCCATTTTGGGCCGTCCTTACCACATTTTAGATAAATACAGATGGTTTCACCTCACATCACGCATCTGTTCTTCATACTGTGTGCTTCCTGTTGCTCCACGCACCTACTTCCTGTTTCTCCCACTATTGATTCCTCTACCTCATTACTTCTCTTCTCAATTCTTTCCTGCTATCTCATTCCCTCCCGCTCTCTCTTTTGTATAATCTGTGTGATAGTGGATTGCGTGCCGGGTTGTAAATCTGTTCTCATTTCCAGAGTTCAGCCAGTGACTGTGTGATCAGAGAGTTAAACAGCAGAACAGAGAGAGTGAGAGAGGCATGAATCGGTGATTGATTTATTGGAGCTGAGGTCCTTCAATAGGCCCGTAATGCAAAAGGGGCATTAATCACACTCTTACCTGTATGTACGGGTTGGCTGTACATTTAAGAGAGAATGCTAGAGCGATGGCGCTCCTCTCGAGATATGATGCACTAAAGCACTGATACAGAACAGAGCACTTATGCAAAACTTTACTGTGAGTCTTTTCATCACCAACACTCACCATATAAAAAAGGCCATTCGTCAAGCAATAAAGCAGACAGCAGAATGCTTTAACCATCTGTGTACTAAATAAGGATTGATCTCCTTGCATTCATCACAAGGCTTCCCGAAGCCAAAAGTGTGTTCACGTCTTTGTTAAAAGATAAATGATAATCTGACACATAGGCACACCCATGGAGTCTATAATACCCGGAAAGAGACATCCGTTATCATTCCCATTCATCTCAACAGCAGGCGTCTGCCAGCCAAAGGGAATTTTTAAGCCAATATGCAGAGCCATAAACGTCATGTGACTTCTGAAACTTTGCATTTTGTGATTTTAAAAGCATATGGGAGCAAAATGATAAGATTTTCATTATTGGTTGAACTATTCCTTTAAAAAAAAAAAGTAAAGCACCTCTTACACAAAAAACATGGCAATTTGTCCTCTCAAATCAGGGGTGATGGGTGAATATGAATCAGTCACCTGTGTGCCGTCCTCAGGCTTTGCAGCGCCGCTGTCCGTGGTGCTGAATCAACTTAAGCTGTAAAAGCTGCTTTAACGTGTCCAATCTCACTTCTTCATTCGCGTGACGTAAACCCAGCCTCAGATTAAATGGAGAGGTCAGTGGTCAAGCCTCTGTAGCTCAAGACTTACTTAGCACTTAATTTACACAATCTAACATGACAACCTTTAAAGGGTAATTAGGCTATTCTACTTAGTTTGCAGTGACACAACATAAATCCATGCCAAAAAGGATTATATATGACTGAGGACCTAAAAATGTGTATTTTCTATTGTGTGCAATAGACTGTTTCTCTCATACAGTTGTGATTATTGGACATAATAATAATAATAATAATAAAATAAAAATAATAAAAACAAATGCATATATAATTGCTTAATAATAATAATAATAATAATAATAATAGTTATTATTATTATTATTAAGCAATTATATATTCATTTATTTAGCCTCTATTAGCAAAATAAAAATAAAATGAATTTTTAGATGCATTAGGCTCCATTTTTCATATTGTTGTGATTTTCAGACATTTTGGTAATAAATAAATAAACAAATAAATAATAATAATAATAATATATTTCTATATTATTATTATTGTTAAGCAGTTTAAAAGTAGTTTAAACATTTAAAGGAACAGCTTTTTTTCAAAACATGCACTTTTATAACAATATATGTCTTTGCTATTACATTTTATCAATTTAACACATCCTTGCTGAATAAAAGTATACATTTCTTAAAAAAAAAAAAAAGAAAAAAGAAAGAATAAAGATTAACAGACCACAACCTTTTGAATGGTAGTGTATATTGTTAGAAAATATTTATTTTTTTAAATAAATGCTGTCTTTTAAACTTTTTTATTTATCAAAGAATCCTGAAAAGAGTATTACAGGTTCCAAAAAATATATATATCATCACCTTAGAATTATAAGGTTCTATCTGACATTTTTGTCAAAATTTAGTTATTCACATATTCTTATTCGGTGACAACTTATTTACATTATGTGATGTTTCTTTTGTAGGCTGTGCACATTTTGGGCCTTTTTTTTTAGAAAACAAAAATGGTTCCATCTACAGAAGTCTATGGAACGCAAAAACATTGAAGCTCAATATCTCAAAAGTGCTTAGAATGCAGACAGAACCTTAAATTATAAGGTTCTATCTGCATTCTAAGCACTTTTGAGATATTGAGCTATGGCAACAATATATTAAGCAGCACAACTGTTTCCAAAAAATTCAGCTTTAATCACAGAAATAAATTAGATTTTAATGTATATTAAAATAGAAAAAATAAATATTTTACATCGTAGTAATATTTCACAATATTATTTTTTTCTGTATTTTTATTCGAATAAACAGGCTTGATTAGCATAAGAAACTTATTAAAAAAAAAAAAAAAAAGAGGCTAACAAAATACTGATACTAAACTTTTGAACGGCAGTGTATAAATATAAATGTAAATAGGTAAAATGTATTCACAGCGTTTCAGTCATTTGTATTACAAATACACCTCTAACTTCAGGTCCAACTTCTGCTGAGTCAGTATTGTGGCAGATTGTACACTGAGAAGCCAAAAGAAAACTCCTGGCACCTCAAAAGTAATTTAAAATCATGGGGCATGGGATGATGGCAACAGGAAGATATCCAAGTCATTGACTATACCTTAGAGGACAGTTAAATCAATAATTAAGTATGGCACAGCTATAAATCTATCTAGAGCAGGCCGTTCTCAATACTAGAAAGAGAAAAGCGGGAGGCCTCCAGGAGACCAACAACAACCTTAAAGAAAACAGATGCTTCCGTGGAAGTTTGATGCTCTGATGACAATTTGTGCTTTATAAAACACAGCACATCCTTGAGATCTCCTTTGGAACGCTAAGAGATGCATGTATGATTACAAGGCTCTGTTTTTCAGAAGAAAGTCTAACAAGCAGGAGATTTAGTATCAATTTCCTTTACAATTAATCTCACTGCTGCACCTCCTTAATGATTCCATTAACGATTCTTTCATTAGGCCTACTTGAAGAATAACTGAGCCCCACTATATACTTAATAAATGTACTAAACAATAACCAAAGTGCTTTTTTGTAACGTTTTAAAGCAGTATTATTATAAAAATCTCTTCATTTTCAACTACATTTTATATGAACAACCAGACTGGATTAGATAGACAGATATAAAATGAATTAAAATATATATATACACACACCAATGTAAAAATAATTACACACACACATACACACACACATACATACACACACACACACACACACACACACACACACACACACACACACACACACACACACACACACACACAACCAGTCAAAAGTTTTAAAAAAATGTTAAACTCTTCTGCTCACCAAGCCTGCATTTATTTGATCCAAAGTACAGCAAAAACAATAGAATTTTAAAATAAAACGTTGAAATATTTTTACCATTTAAAATAACTGTTTTCCATTTGAACATTTTAAAATGTAATTTATTCCTGTGATTTCAAAACTTAATTTTTAGCATCATTACTCCGGTCACATGATCTTTCAGAAATCATTCTAATATTTTGTTTTGCTGCTTAAAAAACATTATTATTATTATTATTATTATTATTATTATTATTATTATTATTATTATTATTATTATTATTATTATTATGATGATGTTGAAAACATACGAGTAGAATTTATTAAGGTTTCTTTGATGAACTGAAAGTTCAGAAGAACAGCATTTATCTGAAACAGAAATCTTTTGTAACATTATTAATGTCTTTATGATCATTTTTGATCTGATTTTAAAGCATCTTGCTAAATAAGACTATTTAATTATATTATATATTATATAATTTATTATAATACATTAAAAAAAAGATAATAATAATAATAATAATAACATTATACATACATATATATATATATATATATATATATATATATATATATTTTTTTTTTTTTTTTTTTTTTTTTCAAGATAAATCCTGATCATCCATAATAATAAAAACAATTTTCTTGAGAAGCAAATCAGCATCTACAAAAGATTTCTGAAGGATTCTGAGACACTAAAGACTGGAGTAATGATGCTGAAAATTTAGATAGGAATAAATTATATTTTAAAATATATTCAAATAGAAAGCAGTTATTTTAACAAGCAAAAACAATAAACAATATTACTGATTTTAGTACATTTTGGATCAAATAAATGCAGGCTTGGTGAGCAGAAGAGAACCTCTTTATACACATATACATACACATTTATTATTTTATATTTATATTTTTTACATTTTTCAAAAAAAAAAAAAAAGATTATTGGAGGATGTTTTCAGTCTTTTTGCTTTAAAAAAGTGTTTAATTTGTTTAATTCAATGTGTTACCATTAATTTGTAATCAACTTTGACATTTACTGACAATTGTGAAAATGTGAAAATTGTTCTTGCTCAAGTTCTTTAGTAAATAAATACAAAACAATGTTTTCCTTTGTATTGCAAGCACAAGCACAAACAAACCAGTTCCTCTGCTGTGGTGCTGTAGATTCAGTGCCTGACAAATTGGATCTTTGCTCCTAAACCTAATTACAAAAGCGTTCAAAGACAAAAATCTGGAATTGATACTATTACGAGATGGATCAAAAGAATAAACTCACCAAGCACAAAAATGAGTCCATAAAACTGCTTTCAAAGAGTCAAATCTATAACACATGCACCAAGCCTGAATATTAAGGTGAGAAAACATCACACGACTTCTGAAAAATATGTGGTTAATATTGAATGCAGAGTTGTTTGTACTCTTAAATTTTTTATCAAAGAAAATTTGCTTCCCATCCAATATCAACATTCCGCTGTCATTTCTCTCAGGAAACATGTTTATCATGCTCATTTAAATTAAATGAAATGGAGACACTGCGAGAGAGAGAGAGAGAGAGAGAGAGAGGGACGTAGAAAGCAGAAAAGCATAATCAGGTGCGAGTCTTCAGCATTTCATTTGCCGACTCGCACAAGTCAGGGTGATTAGCGCACGGTTAAATTTGATTAGCCTCTTTCTGAGCACGCTAATTGAAAATGCTCTCACCATGTATAATCAATATCACACAGTTTTGCGCGTTCAAAGACTGATTATGGACACGAAAACCTGCGGCCACACACACTCCAATCCAGTTGTGTATTCTTACAAAAACAGCATTTCTCGAGCACATTTAGATTGCTAATTGCGCAACTTGAAGTTTCTAAATTAATGAGGCTGATATAGTGCACTTCAGTGTTTATGTGGGAATAACTTCACTTCAAGTATAGCAACTCTCCATCAGTCACGGCAAATGGCCCAGCGCTGCCTTCAAATCCGCCTGGGATGCTCCTACTTACAAGTGCGGAAGTCGTAATTATGATATGATGGGTGTTCAAGTGATTTTGGCCGTAATAAAATTGACGGATTGGGCAATTTCATATCTCCTTATCAGTACTTGGCGACAAACACGGAAGTTTTTGAGCACTAATAAAATAAAACTGCAAAGGATGCGCATGAGGTGTGTAATTGAAGTTTATTGAAGTATTTTATCATTTTTGAGACTGGCCGAGAAGATTTTCTGGGAAGATTTATTGCTGTTCTGCATTAACGGTGGCCTATACAAGACGCATGCTGAATCGTACAGTCAACTTAATTATGATCAATACCAATTTGCTTCCACCGTGATTCTTCAAATCGACAACTGCGAGTCGTAGCTTAAAGAAAATCCGGGTAAATACGACACTGCGGTAGCGTCCATGTGCAATCATCTCGTAAATATAATTATTGTGACGTGTCCTGAAGGCAGCATATGCATTAGGATTATTATATTAGCATATGAGAGACGACGAAGCTTATGTGGGAACCAATGAATCAATAGTACACTTGCAGAGATTCTGGGATAACAGTGATGATAATGAAGTGAAAATGAGAAATTATAATTTACATGTCCAAGGGACAGAAGAATCACTAGTGAGATTGCAGTTTCTCCCAGCTGGAAAGGAAATGGACATTTTTGCTTTTGATTTTCAGATTTTGTTCTGGGAAACAGACCACATTAATCTGGTCTCAAACTGTCCTCAGATTCATACTAAAACAAGTCAAGACAAGTCATTATCCTCTTACATTTTTAAAAATAAAAGTTCCAAAAGAGAGTTTTCACAGTGATTCCATTAAAGGGATAGTTCACCCAAAAATGAAAATTTGATGTTTATCTGCTTACCCCCAGGGCATCCAAGATGTAGGTGACTTTGTTTCTTCAGTAGAACAGAACCGTTGCCGTCCATAATGGCAGTCAATGGCTACCAAATCTTTGAGAGTAAAAAAACATACACAAACAAATCCAAATTAAACCCTGTGACTCGTGACGATACACTGATGTCCTAAGACACGAAACAATCGGTTTGTGCGAGAAACTGAACAGTATTTATATCATTTTTTACCTCTGATTCACCGCTATGTCCTACTAGTAGACCGCTAGACCCTTCCTTCCTCAGCTGGGATCATTTAGAGCCCTTTGAAGCTACATTTTGGAAGTTCAACGTCAGGGGTCCCAGAAGTCCATTATATGGACAGAAATCCTGAAATGTTTACCTCAAGAATTTACCTCAACTATTTCTTTACGACTGAAGGGAGAAAGACATGAACATCTTGGATGACAAGGGGCTGAGTAAATTATCTGGAAATTTTTGTTGTGGTAGTGAACTTCTGCTTTAAGAGAAACATTCAAGACAGAGTTGACACTTCCAGGGTCATGCAGTGAAACACTATAAAACACTACATATCATGCACATTTCAACTTTCTGTCTCAGGCTAGATTGTAAAGTCAACGTGACCTTCCCTTTGACGTGAGATTCATCATTTGATTCCTCCATTGACCCGTTCTGAAAGGTCTTTAGAAAGTGTTCGATTGCTTTTATATCGGTCAAATCTATAGTAAAAATGAAATGTGCCTGTTCTGACCTCACTTGCAGAATGACTGCAAATTCACTTTTCTCACCAGCTCCAGTGTTGCTCTATTGGCTGCCTGTATCCACAATTCAACAAAGAAATAAATTGCACTAAAAAAAGATTTTTCCTGCAATGTGAGCAATTCAAAGCACCTAGTAAAAAAGCTTGGGGTTGTGAATTTTGAATTTTATTTTATTTTATTTTATTTTATTTTATTTTATTTTATACTCACTATTTAAAACAGCTTTTTTCTATATGAATATATTTTAAAGTGTAATTTATTACTGTGATCAAATCTGATTTTTCAGCATCATTACTCCTGTCTTCAGTGTGGCATGATCCTTCAGAAATCATTCTTATATGCTAATTTGCTGTTTAGCAACATTTCTACTTATCATCATTGTTAAAAACAGTTGTGTTGCCTAGTATTGTTGTGGAAACATTTGATATGTGTTTCAGGATTTTTGGATGAACACAAAGTTCAAAAGAATAGCATTTATTTATTATAAAAATCGTTTTTAACATGCGCATACATACTGTGACTTCAATTAATGCATCCTTGCTGAACTAAAATAAATAAATAAACAAACAAATAAATAAATAAAATAAAATAAAATAAAATAAAAACTTCTACATCCCTGTGTTCTGTATGACTTTTTCTGGTTTGGGAGCTTGAGTAAATGACATTTTTATTTTACTTTATTTTCTTTTCTTTTCTTTTAATTTGTTATTTATTTTATTTTATTTTATTTTATTTAAATTACCTTTAATTTAATTTAATTTTTTGAAATATATTTAAGTAACAAATGTGTTATTTATTCATTCATTTATTTGTTTGTTTTTATTTGTTGCTTTTTAGTTTCTGATTTTTTTTATAAAAATGAGAAACTGTCTTTGCAATTAGCTGAAAAAAAATTGTATTTCATATTTATTAACATATTTATTTTATTTATTTTATTTCATATATATATAATAAAAATAAATAAATAAATAAATAAATAAATACATAAAAAATGCTGTGTTAACATTTATTAATAAGTTATTAATGATATATCAATGATAATTATTATTTAAAATTGCTTTTTAATAAATGGTCACCTATTGATTATCGCTGAGCCTCTAGTAACCGTGTGTCTTTATTTTAATTCATACATACAGTGATTTTTAAACAACAGCTGAGTTAAATAAAACTACCCAGAAGGTTGGGTTGAACATAAGGTTGGGTTAAACATATAACCTAGTTATATTCAACCCAGCATTTTTTTTTAGTGTACATGTCTTTAAACTATCTTCATTCGGGGCCTTTTCTTAGCAAATATTGATGTGATTCATTTGATGCATTTAATAAGGACAGCAAGCAACCAACGCAAGTTTTTAAACCAGCTAAAATGTAAAAAAAGCACGGTCCACATGCCTACCACACATCTATAGAAAAGAATCTGCACTGCTGGCATCTCTATACACACCATTTATTTCAGATTTCCAGCTGATTTGTCGCGCTGACCCGACTTCAGGAAGTGCGGTGAATTGTTAGCTCACCGCGGGTTGTAAGCATCCAAGCGTTTCTGCAGTCAGCAGGAGGTTTGTATTGTATGCAAGACAAAATGTGTGTCCCTCTAAGATTTTTGCATCATCTCTCTCTTTCTTCCGACAACCAGATGATGCAATTTCCTATCTAATTAAATACTTCAATCAAGCAATTAAACCCTACAGTCAAATTACCCGCCTACCCGTCCAGACATCCCAAATCTGCCAAAATGCCACTTGCGTTTTTCCTTCCGTGCTGTTAAATGATCAAAAGCAGTCAGGCTAAAACTCACCTCCACCCCTATCTGAGACAGACGCTAGCTTTTATCTTTTCAGAAAAACTATCATTTAAGGAGCCGCTTTAACCACACAACTGGGCATCATTACACAGCTGTGCGGTCAGGAAGGGAGCCGAAACGGAGAAGGATACATCCATTCCTCACAGATCATTTAGAGCCCTTTGAAGCTACATTTTGGAAGTTCAACGTCAGGGGTCCCAGAAGTCCATTATATGGACAGAAATCCTGAAATGTTTACCTCAAGAATTTACCTCAACTATTTCTTTACGACTGAAGGGAGAAAGACATGAACATCTTGGATGACAAGGGGCTGAGTAAATTATCTGGAAATTTTTGTTGTGGTAGTGAACTTCTGCTTTAAGAGAAACATTCAAGACAGAGTTGACACTTCCAGGGTCATGCAGTGAAACACTATAAAACACTACATATCATGCACATTTCAACTTTCTGTCTCAGGCTAGATTGTAAAGTCAACGTGACCTTCCCTTTGACGTGAGATTCATCATTTGATTCCTCCATTGACCCGTTCTGAAAGGTCTTTAGAAAGTGTTCGATTGCTTTTATATCGGTCAAATCTATAGTAAAAATGAAATGTGCCTGTTCTGACCTCACTTGCAGAATGACTGCAAATTCACTTTTCTCACCAGCTCCAGTGTTGCTCTATTGGCTGCCTGTATCCACAATTCAACAAAGAAATAAATTGCACTAAAAAAAGATTTTTCCTGCAATGTGAGCAATTCAAAGCACCTAGTAAAAAAAAGCTTGGGGTTGGTGAATTTTATTTTATTTTATTTTATTTTATTTTATTTTATTTTATACTCACTATTTAAAACAGCTTTTTTCTATATGAATATATTTTAAAGTGTAATTTATTACTGTGATCAAATCTGATTTTTCAGCATCATTACTCCTGTCTTCAGTGTGGCATGATCCTTCAGAAATCATTCTTATATGCTAATTTGCTGTTTAGCAACATTTCTACTTATCATCATTGTTAAAAACAGTTGTGTTGCCTAGTATTGTTGTGGAAACATTTGATATGTGTTTCAGGATTTTTGGATGAACACAAAGTTCAAAAGAATAGCATTTATTTATTATAAAAATCGTTTTTAACATGCGCATACATACTGTGACTTCAATTAATGCATCCTTGCTGAACTAAAATAAATAAATAAACAAACAAATAAATAAATAAAATAAAATAAAATAAAATAAAAACTTCTACATCCCTGTGTTCTGTATGACTTTTTCTGGTTTGGGAGCTTGAGTAAATGACATTTTTATTTTACTTTATTTTCTTTTCTTTTCTTTTAATTTGTTATTTATTTTATTTTATTTTATTTTATTTAAATTACCTTTAATTTAATTTAATTTTTTGAAATATATTTAAGTAACAAATGTGTTATTTATTCATTCATTTATTTGTTTGTTTTTATTTGTTGCTTTTTAGTTTCTGATTTTTTTATAAAAATGAGAAACTGTCTTTGCAATTAGCTGAAAAAAATTGTATTTCATATTTATTAACATATTTATTTTATTTATTTTATTTCATATATATATAATAAAAATAAATAAATAAATAAATAAATAAATACATAAAAAATGCTGTGTTAACATTTATTAATAAGTTATTAATGATATATCAATGATAATTATTATTTAAAATTGCTTTTTAATAAATGGTCACCTATTGATTATCGCTGAGCCTCTAGTAACCGTGTGTCTTTATTTTAATTCATACATACAGTGATTTTTAAACAACAGCTGAGTTAAATAAAACTACCCAGAAGGTTGGGTTGAACATAAGGTTGGGTTAAACATATAACCTAGTTATATTCAACCCAGCATTTTTTTTTAGTGTACATGTCTTTAAACTATCTTCATTCGGGGCCTTTTCTTAGCAAATATTGATGTGATTCATTTGATGCATTTAATAAGGACAGCAAGCAACCAACGCAAGTTTTTAAACCAGCTAAAATGTAAAAAAAGCACGGTCCACATGCCTACCACACATCTATAGAAAAGAATCTGCACTGCTGGCATCTCTATACACACCATTTATTTCAGATTTCCAGCTGATTTGTCACGCTGACCCGACTTCAGGAAGTGCGGTGAATTGTTAGCTCACCGCGGGTTGTAAGCATCCAAGCGTTTCTGCAGTCAGCAGGAGGTTTGTATTGTATGCAAGACAAAATGTGTGTCCCTCTAAGATTTTTGCATCATCTCTCTCTTTCTTCCGACAACCAGATGATGCAATTTCCTATCTAATTAAATACTTCAATCAAGCAATTAAACCCTACAGTCAAATTACCCGCCTACCCGTCCAGACATCCCAAATCTGCCAAAATGCCACTTGCGTTTTTCCTTCCGTGCTGTTAAATGATCAAAAGCAGTCAGGCTAAAACTCACCTCCACCCCTATCTGAGACAGACGCTAGCTTTTATCTTTTCAGAAAAACTATCATTTAAGGAGCCGCTTTAACCACACAACTGGGCATCATTACACAGCTGTGCGGTCAGGAAGGGAGCCGAAACGGAGAAGGATACATCCATTCCTCACAGAGGCGGTCTGGCGCATGTATATACGTTTATATGTGTGCAAAGAGACTCTTTTCTGTACACACGCACATTCGTGCTTTCCCGTGGGAAGCCGTAATAGCCGGTTTAGCCAGTGGAGCTAAACCCGGTGCTGGCTTGAGGCTCGAGGCCCATTACTCTTTCGCACTCAGCTTTAATGGGACGATCCGTCACAGGGGCGACTGCTCGCGTTAGCTCTTCGCTAATGTTAAACCTGGTATGCTAGTCCATTACTCATTTCGCAACTTTCTTTAATGGGTGATATAGCCACTCAAGCTAAAGCTAATACTATTTACTGTCTGCACTTAAAGAAAGACTACATTTCCCTAAAGCAAATGCTTAGTCACGGATCATATGAATCAGATCATCAATAACATTGGCTCCTGAGAGAAATCAATGCAGCGCTCCATCAGAACATGAATTAAACAGTGCTATTGTTATTGTTATATATATAAAATGTGTAAATATTATATAAACAAACCCTGTAATTAATAAAAAAAACAAATTTTCTTCATTTTTATTTTACATTTATTTCATTGCGTAATAAAAATGTGTTTGTATTTGTAGTTTAATTTTTAGAAAAATTAGAAACTGTCTTGCCAATGAGAATTTTTCTTTAAATAATTTATTTGAGTTAACATTCATTTTATTTCAAAATGTATTTAATTTGTCAAAAATGTGTTTTATGATTTTAGCTTAAGTTAATTATACTAACCCTGTGATAATTTTTTTAAAAGATATGTCTAGTTTTTTATGAATGTTATTTCATTGTTTGTTATTTTAAAATATATAGGGTTAAACTTTTAAAAAATTATGAAGTTATAAAATAAATTTCATTTCAACTAACGAAAATGTGTTTTTTGGATTGTTACATTTTTTATGAAATAAGAAATTGACAATTAGCTTGACAATTAGCTGATTTTTTATTATTTTTTTACATTTTATTTAATGTTCATTTTATTTCAAGTAACAAAAATGTGTTTATGAATTTAGTTTTAGTTTTTTGGGTTTTTTTTTAAATATGTACTTAACAGTAACAATCCTGTAATTATTTTTTTAATATGTCTGCATAGTTTTTAAATAAATAAATAAATATTTAAAAAGACTGAAAAGAAAATTGTTTAGATTTTATTTATTCAAATTATCATTTTTAAGTCAAAATTTAGCAAAAGTAAACTTGAAAAAGGAGATAAAATGGCAATTATTCATTGATGAAGTAACTAAAAAAAAAAAAAAAAAAAGAATGTTTGTTTTCATTTTTTTTATTTGCACCATATGGTCTGAAAATTGAATTGTGAAGTGTTACATGGACCAATATAATAATATAATAATATTTTATTTCAGTTATTAATCACATTTAAAAAAAAAAAAAAAAAAAAAACAATCCTGTAATTATTTTTTTTAATATGTCTGCATAGTTTTCAAATAAATAAATAAATATTAAAAAAAAAAAAAAAAAAAGAGTGAAATGTCTTGGCAACTAGCTTAAATATATATTTTTTATATTTTATTTCAGTTATCATTCATATTAACAAAAGTAACAAGATCGTTTTTATGATTTTAGATTTAGTTAACTGTAATAACCCTGTGATTAAGTGCTCTGTTTGTGTGGGTTGAAATGGCTGTGATCTCCAGACTGTCTTAAGGTAGAGCACAGGTGAAGTCTTTAGAGAGCAAACTCATGATGCTCCACTGAGCTTGTGATGGACAGCTACTCTAAAGCAGTCGAGAACATCTTGTCCACAGTAACTTTGCACATCAGTTTTTGAATCCACCTGCCTGTCACAAATTCAGTCGTGTGTCCAGTCATCCATGAGCCACACAAGACAATGAGGTTAAGAAGGCGGTGAAACACGGCTGCTTGAAATTCTGCTAGAATCATTTGAAACATTATCATGACATGTGCTTCGTTATGTCAAAATTTACCAGCAGACAGCAACAGACAGACAGTCTGATCTAAACCTCAAATGACACTTACATAATACAAGATTTTTTAGTTAGGTTATTCAAAAGGACTTGTAAGGAAAGTGCTTACAAATATATCTAATAAAAAAAATAAATGTGCACGTTACCCTTTTCTTTGCTAAATCATGTATATATGGGATCAGGAACGTGTTACGAAAGTAAACAGGGACAACTTTGATTGTACGTTGACCAGAACCTTGTAGAAATTCAGTTCTATAGCAAGTCTCTCAACACATGAGGATGCCAATGCCTGTACTACTGGAGAAACAAAGCATCTTGATGATAATCCCACAAACAGTTTTGGAATGCGTTTCACTCGGTTCGGTCTTTCTGCCAGCATCATTTCATTCACCACGGAAGCTAAGACCAAAATGGTCCTGGTACATCAACTCAATCTCTTTCCATAAACCTTTCTGGCATGTGTAACTCACATCTACTATATAACACTTCATGCATATATTCAAGTAGATTTTCAGATTCTCTGAAGGAAATGAGAGCAGTGTTTGTTCATGCAAAACTCACAGCCACATTTTACATTACATTTATTTTTGCCATATGCTCTTATCTAATATGACTTGCACTGCATTTAAACTATGCATTTTATCAGTTTATGCATTCATGCCAGACGAAATGCACCCAATCTGCACAAACTGAAGTATATCATTCACGTGTGTGGCACAAACTGTGTGGGACGGGTTATATGAAGACATATAATACACTGCTGTTCAAAAAAAAAAAAAAAAATTTTCCAAGAAGTTTCTTATGCTCATCAAGGCTGCATTTATTTGATCAAAAATACAGAAAAACAGTAAAATTGTGAAATATTATTGCAAGAAAAATTAACTTTTCTATTTTAATATAGTTACAAATCTAATTTATTCCTGTGATGCAAAGCTGAATTTTCAGCATCATTCACATGTATCATATGATCTTTCAAAAATAATTCTAATATGCTGATTTATTATGTTTATTATGTTGGAAACAGTTGTGCTGCTTCATTTTTTGGAACCTGTAAAACTTTTTTCAGAACTCTTTCATAAATAAAACGTTTTAATTAAATTAAAAAGTGTTAATTAAAACATATCTTTTTTTTAATAATATAAATCTTTACTATTACTTTGAGTTTATCATTTAACACATCCTTTTCTAGTTTTTACTTTTTTATTCATCTAAGATTCCTGAAGTAAAAAGTATCACAGGTTCCATAATATAATATAAAATAAAATAAATATGCAGCACAATCATTTTCATACATTCATAATAAATTATTATATTAGAATTATTTCTGAAGGATCATGTGACACTGAAGACTGGAGAAATGATGCTGAAAATTCAGCTTTGCATCACAGAAATAAATTATATTTTAAAGCATATTAACATATAAAAATAGTTCATTTAAATTGTAATAATATTTCACAATTTTCCTTTTTTTCTGTATTTTTGATCAAATAAATGCAGCCTTGATGAGCAGAAGAGACTTCTTTAAAAAAAAAAAAAACACATATAAAGTATCTTACTGATCCCAAACCTTTGAACAGCATTGTGTGTGTGTGTGTGTGTGTGTGTGTGTGTATATATATATATATATATATATATATATATATATATATATATGTATGTATATAAGGACTGTCAAGTTTAACATGTTAACTTAATTAGTATTTTTTTTAAATAATGCGAAAATTCAAGATATTGATGCAAAAAAAATAATATTTTTGGTCTCATATTTTTATATACATATTATATATAAATATAATCACACAATATCAAAAGGGCAGCAAGAGCATTGTGACACGAGTGTTGATTTTGTCCCGACCTATCACAAGCTTAAATATAATTTTATACAACTGTTTAGTAAGTAAGAAGTTGATAATGTGTTATATTTCAAACACAATATTATGTGTTTTTGCTCAACTTTACAGAGAATATATTACCTTTGAACCATAGAAAATTGTTACGCATCTCCAAGCAACACAACTGTGTTTAGTTTCTGAATAAATCCACGTTTTGAACAAATAGCATGAATCAATGATTCAAAGGCCCATTCATAAAGAGAATGAATCATTTTAACTAATCGAATTAATGTCTCATGAAGACATTTACTGCCACCTCCCGGCAGATTTAGTTTCTTAGAGTATCATTTCATTAAAAAAAATTATGATAATAAAAATAAAAAAATTAAAGGGATAGTTCACCCCAAAAATTTAAATTCTGTCATCGTTTACTCACCCTCATGTCCTTTCAAACCTTTCTTTTGTGGAAAATAAAGTCGGTAAAAAAAAAGCTGTTTTGGTTACCAATGACTTTCATTGTATGAACAAAAAAATACTGAGATGTTTCTCAAATTATCTTCTTTTATGTTCCATGTTTACGTCAGACTGTTGCAGCTTAAATGTTTGTGTGTAATACATTTTATGCTGAGTTAAATAAAATAATTCTTTCTAAAGATATGTATGATTAGGGTTGATTAGGTAAAAAATAATTATTGATTAAAACATGAATGTATTTTATTAGAATAAAATTACTTAAAGAGTACATGAATACATGAATACAACAGATTGACTATTGTACTATTGACATGCATTAAATAAAAAACCCAGTTTTGCAGTGACAAACAAACACTGGCTGTAGAAGCTTGATTGATTAGGAGAGTTTGTCTAAACGATCACATTATTTTACTGCCAGAGTGTGTCTGGAGAGATATTTTCACAATTCGTCTATCAGACAGTGAAAAAGTCAGAACAGCATTTCTATAAAGCAGCTGTTATTGTCTGTCACACCGTGGATAATTATCTCCATTGTGTGACGCACATACGTTCATTTTTTCTCCATCTCTCTCCCTCACACACACACTGTGGATTTGGGACAGTGCCGCAGTGCTCTTTTGAGTGACTCTGAGATGTGGCGTTGGGTCAATCCAGCAACACACCCGCCAATCAAACACCAAATCCGTATCAGCAATCCGCAGACGCGCTGTTCAAACACACCCTCTCTTTCTCTGTCTTCCCGCATGTCATGCAAGCCAAGAGAAAAAAAAATATCTGTCCTCTCTCCTCTGCTCCCAAAGAAATCAGTTCATTTTTCTGAGCTTCTCCAAACAGATCAATCCATTCTTCTGAAGTTAGTCACACCTTGCCAAACATCAAGCGTTCAGAAATACATCAGAGCTTAATTAGTGGTGCTTGCCAGCTGATGAATCACTAGTATTACTAATGCTTACTGTAGCTTAAATCATATTCTTAAATACTTTGGTCCAATTTTCCAGTTAAAATATCCAAAAATCATTGAAACAAGATAAGAGGATACTTAAAAACCAACATTGCATGAGATATGAAGACTTATTTTTAGAGAAATGTCTCTTTAATCAAGTGCATTTATTAGTGCTTCAAGTACAAAAGTTACATTTGCCAGTGAACTAAGACCAAATGTTCTCTCATGTTATGATTTATGAATATATTATGCATCATTGACCATGTATCTTCTTTTAAGGATTTTTAGGAAAACAACAAAACCTTAAAAACTTTTATTTTGCAGTATTTACCTCTATGCAATATAAATTTGGCCAAGTGCATAAATGCAAACTTTACAGAATGTGAACCAGACCATCAGTATACAACTCTGTCCTGCAACATTTGTGCTACAGATACAAAAACACTACTTGATGTGACAATTACAGTCATAATGAACAATACAACGAATAATGTTGCTCATCACGTCTGTTTAGGACCCAGTTTTAATTTCCAAAGTAAGTAAGTAAAAAATAGAAGTTACACCAAAGGAGTGACCTGATCCACATCCAGAGACCAAAAAAAAAAAAAAAAATCAGACCATTCAGAAAACATTAGCAACACATTAAAGCAGCTCAGAATACCTTAGTAACTGCATGACAACAAACTAAAACCACTCAAAATACCTAGAAACTGTTCAGCAAGACATTAAAAACACTCAGAATATGTTAGGAACTGTATGACAACACATCGCAGGCAACGCAAGTTACGTAATCAGAATACTTCTATCAAGTAACATTACTTTTTAATTTACAAGAAAATACCAGTTACTTTTTCAAATAAGTAATGGGTCATTCCGTGTCAAATCAACCAAATTTCAGAAACTTCTGTAGACACTGTTCTTTAAATAAAATAAGTATTGGTATCTCAGGGACTAAATGATGTAGGGCCTTGGAAATTACAATTTCAAAAGAAAAGTTTATTAACAACTAGAATCTAAAATCATATTGGAATATCTTTCATACTTCTTGAGTTATAGGCATGCAAACTTTGTAAAAAGAATATTTATGGCACTCAGACAGGTATGTTCAATGCAGTTGTCTTGACAAAGAAACAAGATACATTTCTAGTTTTGACATTATTTGTTCTTCAGACATTCTTCTTTAAAAGAAAAGTAGTATCATCATTTTTCAAACTGACCCACATTTAGTTTTTGACCACTGAAAATGTGTTTAACGATTTACTCCTGGAGCCATATTGAAATTCCAATATCTCTGGAACCGAATCTCATAGGGCATTAAAAGTAAAGATTCTAAAAGGAAAATTTGTTAAGACTCAATATCTAATAGGGCATTAAGACATTTTTAATATTTCTTGAGTTACAGGCATGCAAACTTTGGAGCAAAACTTGAAATGTGTCGTTTTCCCATTTTTGAATGCACCACTGGCACATAATGCAACAAAGATTGCTAAAGTCAACAGATTTGACTAACTATTAATCTCTGTGTAAAAATATGATTATGCTGCCAATGTCATTTCTGAAGTCATTTTTACCCCCCTGTAACTTGACTCTGAATCTAAGGTGAAAATTGCCATTTTCCCCCGTAAATATTCACCCATAACATTTAATATTTTGGCTTTTATCACTATATAAGCCAGTTCCTGCCACTGAATAAAAAATTTTTTAAAAAGTAACAGACTTTTTATCTCACAATTCTGACTTTTTTTTTTTCTCAGAATTGTTAGATAAAAATGTCTCAGTTACTTTTTTATATTTTTTTATTCAGTGGCAAAAACTGGCTTCCATGCAGTTCAACACTCTTCAGCAATAAGAAAGAAAAAAAAAAGAAAAAAAGAAAAGTTTATCTAAAGTCATTTTTGCTTATTAGTAATTAGTATTTTGCTTATGAGATAAAAAGTCTCAGTTACTTTTTTACATTTTTTATTCAGTGGCAGGAACTTGCCACAGAATAAAAAAAGTCAAAATTGTGAGATATAAACTCGCAATTCTGAAAAAAAAGAAAGTTATAAAGTCAGCAATTCTACAAACTCGCAATTCTGACTTTTTTCTCAAAGTTGCAAGTTCATATCTTGCAATTCTGACATTTTTCATGCAATTCTGACTTTTCACAGAATTGCATGATATTAACTTAAATTGAAGGTTATAAGTCAATTGTGAGATAAAAACTCCAAACTCTGACTTCTCACAATTCTATTTTTCCTCATAATGCAAGTTTACATCTCAGAATTCTGACTTTTTTCCCTCAAAATTGCATGATACAAACTCGCAATTCAGATTTTTATCTCAGAAATGTGAGATATAAACTCGCAACTGCACGTTATAAAGTCAGAGAAAAAAGTTATAAAGTCAGCAATTCTGACAGAAATTCTACAAACTCGCAATTCTGACTCTCAAAACTGTATGATACAAACTCAATTCTGGCTTTTCTTTCCTTGCAGTTGCGAGTTTATTTCGCAATTCTAACTTTTTTTTTTTACGCAATTCTGACTTTTCACACAATTGCATGTTATTAACTCCCAATTACGAGTTATAAGTCAATTGTGAGATAAAAACTTAAAATTCTGACTTTTTCTTGCAATTGCATTTTTTTTCAACGAATTATGATATAACCTTGCAATTGCGAATTATAATTAAAGTCAGAATTGCAAAATATAGTTTAAACAAATTTTTCTCAGAATTGCGAGTTCATATCTTGCAATATGACATTTTTCCTCTGAATTGCAAGCTTATATCTCACAACTCTGACTTTATAACACGCAATTGCGAGTTAAGTCAGAATTGTGAGATAAACTCGCAATTCTGAAATTTTTCACAGAATTGCAAGATATAAACTTGCAATTACAAGTTATAAAATCAGAATTGAGATATAACTTAAACTCACAAATCTGACTTTTTTCTCAGAACTGCAAGCTTATATCTCGCAAATCTGACTTAAGTCGCAATTGCAAATTAAGTCAGAATTGAGATATAAACTCACAATTCTGAAAACATTCTTTTTTTCCCCACAAAATTGGACTTTATAACTCACAATTACGAGTTTATATCATATATATAATTCTGAGAAAATGTCAGAAATGCATGCAAAAAAAGTTATCAAGATAAACTTGCAATTTCGTCAAAGTTTCTCTCTTGCAATTCTGACTTTATAACTTGCAAATGCAACTTTATATCTCACAATTCTGAGAAAGAAAAATCAGAATTGTGAGATGAAAAAGTCGCAATAACCTTTTTTTATTTATTTATTTTTCATTCAGTGGTGGAAATGGGCTTCCATAGAACTTTCTTCTCTAGTAGGGGCTTTACAAAAATACATTTTAAGGCCATATGAAATACTGTGTGTATGTGTACATTTTGTATGTTTGTAGTAAGCAAACCGCGCATCTGCGCCATTCATTCCCACAGAGACACGCAGGTTTTTTATTTAAATAATATTTTTGCAGCTTAAAATTCACAGACATTAGTCCATATTGCGTTTGATGTATGTGTACTGACCTACTTTTGATTCATCCATCCAATATTTGGCAAATTCCGTGACATTACAAGTTATACAGTAAACTAAGTTTTTTGGACTGGATTCCACAAAACATAAAAGTTTCCCCAACACTGCAATTATATGACTCAGAATAGCTTGGCTACAGCATGGCAACACTAAAACATCTCATAATTAGCAACCATATTGCAGCACACTAAAACCACCCAGAAATCCTTATAGCAATTGCATTGCAAGACATTATAACCACTAAAACATCTTTATTCAGAAAACGTAAATTCATTTAATCACATTCACACACTAGTAAGTCTTACCCAGCCCATTATCACACACACATAACAGCACAAACGTTTCTCATTCCCTCTCTGTCCTCTCTCATTCTCAGTAGTTAGCGTTAATGGATATCTGTCAGATTGATGGAAGCGCTTGCGGTTATGAAGATGAATGTATATCTGGTTGTACCATTGATGACCGGCTACCTCATCTCCGCCATTAGTGCTGCGCCTCTCTCCATTTAAGGGCCTTTACCAAGTTCTGGGTGCACTAATGAGATCTGCTCCTCACCGCTGGACGCCTTTTGAGGAACATGGCTGTGATTTCATCCCGCAGGTCACCGGAGAGCACATTCAAACCCAACTTTCATTTCTCAAGAGGTTATAGGAATCAACTTGTACTGGAGATAGTCTGTCTGTTCATGCTGTTCTGTTTTGTCTTTTTTTATCTTTGTGTTTTTGGTCTTATAATTCATTCAAGTATCAAGTCTGTCTCAAAAAAATTCAGAGAAATGCAAATGTAAACAAATAAGATACTTATTGAGAGATTTAGTTCATTTGCAGTGTATTGAGTACATTTTTCACTTTACGCTATACAAACATATTGCAATATACAACTTTGGACCACAAAACCAGTCAGCACGGGTATAGTTGTAGCAATTCATTGTATGAGTAAAATTATTGATTTCTATTTTATGCCAAAAATCATCTGACATGAAGATATTTTGTAAATTTCCCACCGTAAATATATCAAAACTTAATTTTTGATTAGTAATATGCATTGCTAAGGACTTATTTGGACAACTTTAAAGGCGATTTTCTCAATATTTTCTCAATTCTCTAGATTTTTTTTGCATCTTCAGATTCCAGATTTTCAAATAGTTGTATCTCAGCCAAATATTGTCCTATCCTAACAAACCATACATCAATGAAAAGCATATTTATTATCTGTAATCTTAATTTAGATCTTAACTTAAATTATCCTTATGATGTCCAAGGTCACATATATATCTTATTTTAACATTTTTTAAATTTGATTTACTTACAAAAATACTTTATTTAGAGGTCAAAGTGTGCAAAAAAAAAAAAAAAAAAAAAAAGCAAAGTGCTCAAAGACAAGATGTTTTTGATTTACATAGTGTCACAAACAATAGCACACCTTAAGTTAATAAAATTCAACAATAATATTTTTGATATACTTTTTGCAACTGCTGCTAAAAAATATGTTATACTAATATTAAATGGGACATTTACATGCACTTTACCCTTGAGTGGCTATAAATGTCTAAGTCTGTTTGCATTGCCTGTTAAATTTTACATAATGCAAGTAGTCTTTGTGAGAAACTCTCCCAGTAACATTTTCATTGTACTTAAAAATATATAAAAATGTTGACTTTGACTTTTTTCAAAAAAGCCATTCATGTCATTTGTTGAAAATTCTAAGAAAGAAGACTTTTTCTATGTACACAAAAGGCCTGTTTCTCTCATATATTGTTCACAAATCTGTCTAAATCTGTGTTAGCGAGCACTTCTCCTTTGTCGAGATAATCCATCCACCTCACAAGTGTGGCATATCAAGGCGCTGATTAGACACTGTACAGGGCAGATGGCAGACAGCATGTATGGTGTCGTGTGGGTGAGCGGTTTGCTGATGTCAACGTTGTGGATCGAGGGGCCCATGGTGGCGGTGGGGTTATTGTATGGGTAGGCGTATGTTATGGACAGCGAACACAGGTGCATTTTATTCATGGCATTTTGAATGCACAGAGAAACCGTGACGAGATCCAGAGGCCCATTGTTGTGCCATTCATCCACGACCATCACCTCATGTTGCAGCATGATAAGGCACAGCCCCATGTTGCAAGGATCTGTACACAATTCCTGGAAGCTGAAAACATCCCAGTTCCTGCATGGCCAGCATACTCACCGGACATGTCACCCATTGAGCATGTTTGGGATGCTCTGGATCAGTGTATACGACAGCGTGTTTCAGTTCCTACCAATATCCAGCAACTTCGCACAGCCATTGAAGAGGAGTGGACCAACATTCCACAGGCCACAATCAACAACCTGATCAACTCTATGCAAAGGAGATGTGTTGCACTGCGTGAGGCAAATGGTGGTCACACCAGATACTGACTGGTTTTCGGATAGGTTGTGCGTACATAGAAAAAGTCTTAGATCTTTGAGTTCAGCTCATGAAAAATGGGGGCAAAAACAAAAGTGTTGTGTTTATAATTTTGGTCAGTGTATATATTCACAGAGAAATGTATGAGTGTGAGCAAATGTCCTGCTGGTAAATGTCTCATTTTGCTCTCTATGTAACTTCATTCCTGTCTAGATGGAAGAATTGACATCTCATTTGTGCCTATCCCCATCCCTATGGGGCTTCCTTATAAAACTGAACCACTAAAAACATTCACAAAGCTAATTGAGTACAAATTTGGCTCGCTTACTGTAAAACACCACAGTATGGAAGCTCACAGCTCAGATCCATCAATTAAAACACGGAAGGGTAAACAGCAAGTCTGAAATTCTCCGACAGCTCTGTCTTGAAACATATGCCACCCATCAACCCGAACACTTTACCTCACAGCACGAAATACCCACCTAACAGCGCTGGCTAGCGTTTAAAAGCAGCAAACGCCAGGTAGCACGAGAGCTAATGCTCTTTTTAGCAGCTGCTAGCAGTGTGAGCAACGATAAAGCTGCTAGCATGACAGCTGCCTTTGGCTATAGATCTGGGCGTAGTGTTGTGTTCGCTGTAATAATGAATGAGGTTAGACTGTGGGTAGTTCAGATCAGAACGTTTTAGCATCAGCGCAGCCACAAAAGGCCTGGCTGAAAATGAAACACGCCACCTATTTAGAAGCCTAGTGGTGAGACCGCGTGGCCGCTGGCCAGACAGAGCATGTGCGCCTGTGAACTTGCTAGCGTGGATGCTAAACTGGCAGCTTTCCAACACAAGGCTGGAAATCCATGTTCAAACACCTGGGTGTGAAATGCAACGCTGCTGCCGGCAGACAGATAGAAAAAGAGTGGAAAAAAGGATCGGCGTGCTCGCCACTTCACGCCTAATGGAAGCATTTTACTTCACTTGCACATTTACGCCATCAGACGGGCCTCTCTCTCTCTCTTAGGTGCCTTATGACTTATATCTATGCGTAGGAGGACTTGATTTCATTTCCATCATCAGAAAAGGCAAAAATTAGGCATATTGTGCAAACTGTTTACGTTATTGCACCCGCACGCCGATTCAGCACAGAAAAATCACTTTTGCATGCATGCGCGCACTTGCGCTTCCATGTTTATGCCACTGCCAATGAATTAACAAAGCTAAATTTATTAAACCTGCTGAACCGTTATCAATGCAAATGTGACATCGCGATCAGACGCTGCCTCTCCCACTCTCTGTCTTTCTCTCTGCCAGAGGGAATATAAGGTCATTACTGCTCTAATTTAAATCTAAAATGGCAGCAGATAGCAGAACGTGAGTGTGAGGAGAATCACAAAGAACAATATGACAATTGCAGAGTCAGTCAACAACGAGGAACAACTTCTGGTCTCCATACTGCACATCATTAGTCTTGTCACATATAGCCTGACTTTGCAAAGTCTTGTCCACTTTAATGATTTCTACAGAAAAAGTCTGACTGACATGTAAAGTGACAAAGCACAGTGTGTTTTGGTTTTATGCATCACGGGTGGGTAGATTAAAAAAAGAGATTAGAAACTAATGATATATATTAGTATTCACTGATTCATGGATTAATAAGGACTTGTATCAGCATCAGCCAGTATGGATATTTGTCACCTTTGTCATCTAAGGCTTAAAGTTAATATTAAAACTGTAATGTGTTGTAACTGAAAGTAATAAAAAGAGTTTACATATACCTTGCAGAATCTGCAAAATGTTCATTATTATATTAAAAAAAGAGGCATCACACAAAATGTGTGTTATTTTTTTATGTAGTACTGACCTGAATAAGAGATCTCACAAACAAGTCATTTACATATAGTCCACAAGAGAAAATAATAGTTGAATTTATAAATATGGTCCCATTCAAAAATGTACATACGTTAGATTCTTAACTGTGTTACTTGAATGATCCACAGTTGTTGTTTTTTTTTGTTTAGTGATAGTTCAGGTCCCACAGATTCTTTGGCTTTTCAGCATTTCTGTGTATTTGAACCCTTTCCAACAATGACTGTATGATTTTTAGATCAATCTTTTTAAAGTGAGGGACTCCTACTGTATGGAAATATTGCAGGTGGTTTAAACGATCGATGCTTCAGAAGAAAAAACTATGCATTGAGAGCCGGGGGGTGAAAACTTTTGGAATTTGAAGATCAGGGTAAATTTAACTTATTTGTCTTGTGCAAAACATGTAAGTATCTTCTGTAGCTTCTGAAGGGCTGTATGCAATAAAAAAAGATGATATTTAGGCAAAATAAGAAAAATGTACAAATTTCCATTCTGTTCAAAAGTTTACATGCCCTTAATGTATTGTTTCTTTCTGGAGCATCAGTAAACCTTTGAACCTTCTGTAATAGTTGCTTACAAGTCCCTCAGTTGTCCTCAGTGTAAAAAGATGGATCTCAAAATCATACAGTCATTGTTGGAAACGGGTCAAATACACAAAAAAAAAGCTGAAAAACCAAATAAATTGTGGGACCTGAAGGACTTTTCAAAAGAACAGCAGGCTGATGAACAGATGAACTATCCCAAAAAAAAGAAAAAGGTTACAACACCATATTAAGAATCAAGCGTGTGTAAAGTCATTTTCATACATTCAACTATTATTTACTGTTGTGGACTATATGTAAACATCTTGCAGTGTATGAAATATCACATTCAGGTCAGTACTAAACAAGAAAATAACATTTTGTATGATCCTCTTATTTTGGTAAAATAATTAACATTTTGAAGATTCTGCAAGGTTTATGTAAACTTTTGACCTCAACTGTAGGACTAAAACAACATTAAAATCTCAAAATGAATATCTATTTTTCATGTTGGACATTATAACAATGTGCATTAAAGTGGATTTTAGTGATTCTAGTGTTTTCTTTTTACTTTATTTAGACAAAAAAAAAGTATAGAATTGTAATCATCGGGCATAACATGGAAATAAATATCAGTTTATCACTACACTGTGACATTTTTTTAAAAGTTATAAAAACACAAAGATTATCAGAGTATATTTTGAAAGAAAATACTAAAATTTTTGTACTTCAAAATTTACTTGCCATTTTTTGTACATGAAATTTACAAACAGTTTCTGTATAATAAATGGTCTGGATTTTGAAATAACTTTCACTCACAAATTACTAGTAAATTTCACAAATAATTACAAAACAGCAACTGATCCTTAACAAAAACCCGCCCTCCTTTGTTACTGCTGCTATGTCCAACAAACAATATGAACGTTATGAAACTTTAAAATGTTGTCATTTTTTAAAGTAGTTCAAACAATAAATTCCGTTTTGTGGTTCATTAATGTGTCGTTACAGATCACTGCATTGCCTTATAAGATCAACTGACATGTACCGATTGTCTTTTCTTATTTACTTAAAGCACGAAATAAACATGAATGAACATCAGAATGCATTTTATTCCAACCGCAGAAAGACATCAATACACATCATTTTTTAAGTTTAAGTCCACCGAAGTTAACCTACTCTACTGTCTGATTTGTTTGTCAGAAAAAATGGCGGATTCAGCGTAATGATTAGTCAGATCGCCTGTCAATCAAGCTGTTGGCCAAGGGTGAATTAATAAAATGCGAAATTAAGCAGAAAGACTGAAATAGTATTTTCTTGTTAAACATACTCCAATAATTCTTGTTTTATTTAGAAAATTTTCTTAACACTATGAATTTTAATATCAGTGCTTCTTAAAAATAAACCACGCGCCAATAACAGACACCATGGAATGGCTCTAAAATTCAGTGCTACTTTATGGAACAACATTTGAGAGGAGAACGCATCTGTGATGCCTTAAAATGCTGCCTCCGTCAACACTTCACTGGGAACAGAGCAACACAGAGTTCCAGCTTGACTTTGTGTGTGTGAAAGAGAGAGAGAGAGAGAGAGAGAGAGAGAGACCTTATTCTACATCCCTAACACACACACATACACACACACACACACACACACACACACACACACACACACACACACTCTTTCTCTTGCTCTCTCTCACTCACACACACACACACACACACACACACAGTGCGAGTGAAGCATGCTGCGGCCTGACACGCTTTGATGGAAGTTCAGCTCAGAGCTGCAGAGGCACAGTAACAGTTTCAGGGAAAGTAGAAACAGACCGCTGAGATCTCCACTCTCCCAACAGACTGAGACTAAAAAATACACAGAAAGAAACACTGTTTCTGTGTTACTGGAGCTCTTCCACCCGGCCACAGTCAACAGGAACCTTTCAAAAGCTAACAGCGTACAAAGCAGGCTTGTCACAACACCAAATTGTCAGTGGTCTGTAGTATGTAGTATTATATATATATATATATATATAGCTGTGTGCTCAATAGCATATTATTTTTAGCTGTGTGCTCAATAGCATATTATTTTTACTGTCGTTTTGACTAAATATATATATATATATATATATATATATATATATATATATATATATATATATATAATATATGCTTTTGAGCACACAGCTATATTTAAAAACATTATTTGAAATATTACATTAACAGTGCCACTTAAATTGTAACAATGGAGGTAACAATGAGCAATTTAAAAAATATATATTAATCTAGGTAGGGCCCTATGAAATCCATTTTATTTTTTTCCAAATTCCATTTTTTTCCATTTTATTTTTTCTGGATTCCGTTTTTTTTTTCTCCCCGTTTTAATGTTTCTCAACTCCTTTTTAATAGTACATTACATTTACATGGTAAATTTTATTAATCAAAGAGCATGTCTAATTAATTAAAATCATGAAACTTACACAACTTCACATCAATTTAATAAAGGTTTAACAAAAATGACATGTTTAGGGCCCTGATGAAATGTTTTATTTTTTCTCACCGGGTTTTATTGTTATCAAATTCTGTGGTTTAGCATGTCTAATTACTTGAATGCATACTTAATTTATTCAAATTTATTCTTAAAATAGCCTTATGAAAAGTTGTTTTTTACCCTGAGAAATTCTGTGTTGTGTATTTAAAATGTTCTGGTTATCAAACGAAGGCATAAAACATTAATTTCATTATTCTTTTAATTATTGAAAATTAAACAAAAAATGTTGTGTGATTATACCCTAAAAAATTATGTTTGTTTCATTTTAGTAGTAGTAGTATATTTCTGGCATAATGTCTTCAAGCTAAACCGGACTTTTATTTTGACGGGTTGACGTGTCTACCTTTACATTTCTGTGTGTATATGATATGATGCTAGTTTTCCTAAAATGGAACGGTCAAATGCTGAAATCACGGCGAGCATCATGCGCTTCAGTGTGTGTAGTAAACAAAACCGCTCGTCTGCTCCATTCATTAAAACAGAGACATGCAGAACATGGATTCACATTTAAATGGTATTTTTGTGGTGTAATATTTACAGATACTAGTCCATATTGTGGTTTGATTTAAGTGTGATGACCTTCTTTTGATTAATTGATTCAAAGTTTGACAAATTCCATGACATTCCACGTTATTCAGTAAATTCCGTTTTTATGACTTTTTATGTTTTCCGCATCGCGGAAATCATAGGGCCCTATCTAGGTCAATGTAAGTTGATAAATGATTGTTAGGGCTAAGAAATGATTAGAATTAGAAACTAGCAAAGTGTAATTGTTGGCATTTTATATTAGCTGCTGCGTTAACTAATGTTAACCACCAGCATGTAGCATTCAAGTAGCCTATTTCTTAAAGTAAATATTGTGCATTTCCACTAATTATTCCTGTAAATAGTAAATAGTAAAGAACACAGATTAACAGGTCTTAATGAGTCTTAATTGCAAATAATGTTGTCTGATTAATATTACCCATATAATACACATTGGCAAGTCTATTAGGCTACATTTACATTGCTAAGCCTATTGCACAGATCCCATGTTTTGAGACAAATCCAAATTTTGTGTTGTCTGTTTACATTCACTTAAGACAAAGTGACTGTGTTTACATTAATACCTTGCCAAGATGGGCATTTTGGCCAAAAACACATTCATATGCTCAGTCATATAAGCCTGGTTTATACTTTAAGACAATCATCTCAAAATTGATGTAACCAACATTCAGTTAAATAGATTTCATGTAAAGAAAGCAGATGCATTGTTTTTTCAAAGCAGAGAACAAACATGGCAAACAATATTAAAAGCAGATTTAATATATTTTAAATCTGTAAAAAAGTAAAAATTACATTTCAGTTTGAAAGCACATTTGTATTTGTACAGTGAATTAAAAATGCTAAAACCATACAAAAAAAAAAACTTTCTTATAAAGTTTTTTTTTTTCTTAAGTAATTTCGGTTAAAAAAATTATAATAAAATATAAATTGCAAAATTAAAAAGTATTTGTAAATACATTAGAAGTTTTTAATCTTTATTTTTGACTGCATATCACATTTTTTCCCTACTTGTTTTTAACTTGTTTACTGTATACTTTAAATCTGCCCATGCAGACAAAATACCCTCATATTCAAGATAATGTCTATAAAAACAAGTCGTAATACCATATGCAGTGTTGCATCTTGAGTTGAACTTATTTGAAGAAACTTTAGAGGTTTTAACTGGAAAACATGTCAAAAAAGACCAATTAAAAACTCACTAAGAGTCATTACTTGCAGTGAAATAATCAGAGAACAATATATTATACCAGAGTAAAAGGTAAAGCACTATATTCCACTCCTATTCCTTGGTTGAAATATTAAGACATATTTCGACTGTTTTTTATCTTGGATTTTTTGACTCACTGCATAACAGTTTTCACTTGTTTTCAATTTGTTTATACTTAAAACAAACCTGGCAGACAAAATACACTCAAGGCACAGTCTGTAAAAACAAGCCTTGATTTTACATGCAGTCTTGCTTCTTGAAAAAGCTAAACTTATTTTAAGGATCTTTAGATGTTTTAACTGGAAAACAAGTCGAAAGACTAATTAAAGACTCGTTTTTTTGCAGCACAACAATCAGAGAACATGAACTAAAAATATTATTCCTGTGTAACTGGTAAAGTTTGGTAAACTACTACTTCCCAATGCTTTTTTTTTGGTCATTCATATGATATTTTCTGTCTTTTGCCACCTGTCAGTTTAAAGAATAGAGCAACAGCAAGCATTCTGAGCACTGGTAGTTTTCACATCCCTAATACAAACCAAATCTCTTTAACAAGCACAAATGTTAACTTAAAGCAGCAGAGGTTACACAGCCAGACACATATACTGCACAACAGATCAGAAAGACGTAAAAAGAGAACGAAAAAGGGGTGGATGAACAGACTAAAAGACAGGGAGGCGTTCACAGCGGTAATCTGCTGTATGAGGCAAGATGAGAGACGATGAGCAATCCAGCAGTCCGTCAGCAAGGGAGAACCATTTATCTGCAGGGCAAGTGTGCGCGTGTGACGTGTGCCAAAATTAGTCAGATGTTCAGTCACGTCCAATCCCACGCAATACACTGCCTCGGCACCCTGTCGAACAGCAACAGCAGGTACACGTGTGAGCTTCATATGCATGCAATGGTGCGGAAACACACAGACGAGCTCACCTTTGATTGTGCCTTGACACAGGTTTGTTTTAAAGGAGAACTCCACTTCTAGAACAATTTACAAATAATTTGTCATCCAAGATGTTCATGTCTTTCTGTCTTCAGTCGTAAAGAACTTACGGTTTTTGAGGAATGCATTTAAGGATTTTTTCTCCATATAATGGACTTCATTGGTACCCTGATATTAAACTTCAAATGTAGTTTAAATGCAGCTTCAAAGGGCTCTAAACGATCCCAGGCGAGGAAGAAGGGTTTAACCTAGTGAAACAAATGGTCATTTTTTTTTAAAAATAAAAATTTGTATACTTTAAGCACAAAAGCTTGTGTAGCACTGGCTCTGGGATGCGCGTCCACAATGCTACGAATTAGTAATGGGGCGTTCTTGAATGATTCTTTCATTTTTAACAAATCTTTAATGTGACTCGGGAAGAATGAGTCATCTCGGGGAGTGATTCCTTCAGTCATCCATGTGCAACGTCCTGTTAGGTTCTGTACTTGAATTAGTTCACCTGTTTCGAGTCTTCAGGTTTTTCAAACGAACGACTCAAACCCAAAAACTTGTCAGATAAGAGGTGAGGTGAGCTAATCATAGACTAAAGACCCAGGTAAACAATGAATTAATCTTTTCTCTTTCTTATAGCATTATAGATTTGTCTTGTTTGTAGTGTGATCAATGTTTGTGTAAGCAGTAGATATCTTAGGGAAGTAACACGTAACATTTTAATTATATTTTGCTAAAATAAAGAAAATGACTCAGAAAAAAGATTAGTTCATTTTGCTGAACGAGACTCAAAGGTCCGAGTTGGTAAAATGATCCGAACTTCCTGAACTACTATGAATCATGTCCAAGTTCATCTTCTGTGTACAGAGTATGGCGAAAAACACCATCTTATTTTCTCCTACAACTTGAGAGGACATCATTGTACCTTTTTTGTTTGTAAACAGCGTTTACAAACTTACTTGCACTTTCTTAGTCTTTGCGCGTTTGCTTTGTAAACACTGGGTCTGTAGTTCCGACTACGTTCCGCGTGACCTTTCAACGTGATTGAATAGTACGTAGCATCGTGAACGCGCATCCCAGAGCCTGTGCTACACAAGCTTTTATGCTTAAAAAGTACACAAATTTTTATTTTCGAAAAAAAATGACTGATCGTGTCACTAGATAAGACCCTTCTTCCTCGGCTGGGAATGTTTAGAGCCTTTTTGAAGCTGCATTTAAACTACATTTTGGAAGTTCAAAATTGGGGCACCAATGAAGTCCATTATATGGAAAAAAAAATCCTGAAATGTTTTCCTCAAAAAACATAATTTCTTCATGACTAAAGACAGAAAGACATGAACATCTTGGATAACAAGGGGGTGAGTAAATTATTTTTAAGTTGTTGTTCTGGAAGTGGACTTCTCCTTTAAGCATATTAAAGGACCCAAAATTTTAAATTTGCTGAAAATGCACTTACTCTAAGACCATCCAAAAATAATACAATTTATATACATTTTAATGGCAAACGCTCGTCTTGTCTTACTGTGCCTGGACAGTTTTTGTTCCGGTTCATGACAGTTAGAATGTGTCAAAAAAACTCCCATCTCATGTTCTCCCTCAACTTCGAAAACGTCCTATATCCCTGTTTTACCTTTTTTGTTAAGGGTGTTTGATCTTCTTTGCATGTTCACTTCGCAAAGACTGTGTCGGTACTTCTGCAGCGATGTAGAATGATTTTGAAATGATTTGATTTTGTATTTTTTTAATGAAAATAACGGACCGTTTCGCTAGATAATACTCTTCTTCCTCAGCTGGGATCGTTTGAAGCCGCATTTAAACTGCATTTTGGAAGCTCAAAATCGGGGCACTATAGCAGTCCATTATATGGAAAAAAAAAAATGAAATGTTCTCCTCAAAAAACAGTTTCTTTACGACTGAAGAAAGAAAGACATGAACATCTTGGATGACAAGGGGGTGAGTACATTATAAGTGAATCTTTGTTTTGAATTGAACTTCTCCTTTAAATGACTGAAAAGATACTTTAAAAATGAAACTAAATCTGCCAGTAGGTGGCAGCAAGTCACTGATTTAGTGACTGAATCATTCATTTGATTCGTTTGAACGGGAATAAAGTTGCACACGGTGCTCCCAAATATTTTTTCATAGTCACACACAGCAGTTTTCAGTCGCAAATGTAAAGTGTAAGTCCATAATCCGTAATAACGCTTCCTTTAGTGTTGTCCTCTCACATCAAAACCCACCAATATATTTCTGTAGAACCATTTTTGCTTGTATACCATGCTTGATCTGTGCATATTTCTCTCCCAATTCAGACGAGGTGACTTTTCCACTGGAGAAAGCAATATTATGGATAGAGGACTCATATTTTGGCTGGAAGTGATGATTTTAAATTAAAAACGTCTTACAAAAATGTAGCTTTTCGCTTCACCAGATGTTAATTGATGGACTGGAGTGTTATGGATTACTTGTGGGTTACTGTGATGTTTTTATCAGCTGTTTTGACTCTGTTATTCTGACGGCACCCATGCACTGCAGAGGATCCATTGATGAGCAAGTGATGTAATGCTAAAATTCTTCAAATCTGTTCTGATGAACAAACAAACTCATCTACATCTTGGATGGCCTGATGGTCATTTTTGTGTGATTCATTCCTTTAAGCAGAGCAGATGGTTGTTTTGCATTGTGCTGCCAGCAGCAAGTGTTTCCAAATTTTATAATAAAATAAAATCTGGAAATCCTTGATGGCTAAGTTGGAGATGTATTTAAAAACTGGCAGAATGTCCGTTCATTAAAGTGACACGGAGTCCCTTAACGGAGAGAAATGTGAGTGCAAATAATGAACGATTAGTGAGACAGAACTTTTTATTCAGATTGCAATTAAACTGACATTCTCTTTAGGCACAGAACCCATAGAGCACTAAATTACTGCAGAAGACTTTCAGAGCAGTTGGCTAATGCAAAATGAATCAAAAAGATTAAACGTCTAATGTCTGTCGCAAATTTTTTAAAAGCAAAACAAAAGCGTTCCTAATATCTCATGTTAAGCAACTGGGTCTTATTTTAGCACAAACACTGGCACCTAGAACTTGATAAAATATGGATTTTTTGCAAGTCAAGGTCAAGCACTCATACACACACAGAGACAAAACTCTGTTCTTCATTCAAATGAATGCAGCACATCCAGTGAGGGAGAATGCATTCTCAGATGGCACGTCCGCAGTGCATTCACAGACCTCCTGATGCATATTGCACACAAAATGGGCATTTTCTCAGCCTGGCATGCTCTAATCTCGTTGGCTGGCAAAACACAGCATTTCACCAGATGCATTTACAAGCCACCGGGCTGCTACTCTAAGAGCTTCTGAGTAAGAACTAAATCACTGAATTTGTCAAAGTTTGCCAGGTTAGTGGCATCTGGGGATGTGCCCGAATAGTGAATCCATAATTGGAAAGTCACAGAAAGTGAATAACATGTTCTACAGAGCCACTGAAGGGACATGGTTAGCCTGTTACATTACAATACATAAAATATCAGAGTAAGGAGAAATGACTGATAGGACGATGGCAAATTATTTGCAGATCCTGAGCACCACTGACAAATATCTAATCTTGTAAAATGTATTGTAAGTACTGCAGCTCCGTAGTGATACACAGAGTATGTGTGATAGCGAATCTCCAAAGAGAAGGTTAAAAATGAGCGCGCATTCAAAAGCAATTTCAATGCCCCGCATATTAATAGCGGCTCCCTGATGGTAACAATTTATATACAGTATAATTACCCAATGATAGAATTGCGAGAGAATGCACTGAAATATATTTTTTCCTCCAATCTCATATTTACTCCTTTTAGGGAGTCCGTAGTACAAGTCATTTCAGCTTTTATACTACAGATTTATACAGTACGCTTAATTTACTTGATATTTGGTTGAAATTCTTTGTGAAACTTATTAGCAATTTCTAAGTGAAAAACGTTTTTACATTTTTCAGTATGTGCTGAGCACATTTGCATTGCAAAGTTAGATTTTACTTAGTTGTATACGTTAAAAATTACTCAACTTTATTGATAAATTGTACAAGATTTTCTGCTTTAGAATCAATACTTGGGAACACTTTGTAAATACAGTTGAATTGATCTAATATAAACTTTTAAGTTTCAGACTTTCATTTCAACATAATTGAATTAGTAATCAAATCAAAAAAAAAAAAAAAAAAAAAAGGTTCACATACACCTTGCAGAATCTGCAAAATGTTAAAGGAGAAGTTCAACTCCAAAACAAAGATTCACATATAATGTACTCACCCCCTTGTCATCCAAGATGTTCATGTCTTTCTTTCTTTAGTCATAAAGAAATTATGTTTTTTGAGGACATTAACTTCTTGCATGCATTTTTCTCCATATAATGGACTGATATGGTGCCCCGATTTTGAACTTCCAAAAGGCAGTTTAAATGTGGCTTCAAACAATCCCAAATGCGGTTGTAAACGATCCCAGCCGAGGAAGAAGGGTATATCTAGTGAAACGATCAGTTATTTTCATTAAAAAATACAATTTAAATACTTTTTAATCTCAAACGCTCGTCTTGCCTTTTTCTCCCTGAACTCTGTGTATTCTGACTCAAGACAGTTAGGGTATGTTGAAAAACTCTGATCGTATTTTTTCCCTCAACTTCAAAAATAATTTCAAAATCATCCTACATCGCTGGAGAAGTACCGACCCAGTCTTTGCAAAGTAAACATGCAAAGAACATCAAACACCCTTAACAAAAAAGGTAAAACAGCGATATAGGACGATTTTGAGGGAGAACATAAGATGGGAGTTTTTCGACATACCCTAACTGTCATGAACCAGAACAAAAACAGTCCAGGCAGAGTAAGACAAGACGTTCGTTTGGCATTAAAAAGTATATAAATTGTATTATTTTTATCAAAATGACCACTAGATTAGACTCTTCTTTCTCAGCTGGGATCGTTTACAACCGCACTTGGGATCATTTGAAGCTGCATTTAAACTGCATTTTGGAAGTTCAAAATCGGGACACCATGTCAGTCCATCATATGGAGAAAATAGCTGAAATGTTTTCCTCAAAATAGAAAGAATAACAAGAACATTGTGGATGACAAGGGGGTGTGTAAATTATTTGTAAATTGTTGTTCTGGAAGTGGACTTCTCCTTTAATTATTTTACCAACATAAGAGGGATCATACAAAATGCATGTTATTTTTTTTATTTAGTGCTTACCTGAATAAAATATTTCACATAAAAGAAGTTTACATATAGTCCACAAGAGAAAATAATAGTTGAATTTATAAAAATGACCCAGTTCAAAAGTTTGCATACGCTTGATTCTTAATACTGTGTTACCTGAATCATCCACAGCTGGGTTTTTTTTGTTTGTTTGTTTAGTGATAGTTGTTCATTAGTTTCTTGTTTGTCCTAAACAGTTAAACTGCCTACTGTTCTTTAGAAAAATCCTTCATGTCCCACATATTATTTGGTTTTTCAGCATTTTTGTGTATTTGAACTCTCTTATGGACTATATGTAAACATCTTTTGTGTGAAATATTTTATTCAGGTCAGGACTAAATAAAAAAAACATGCATTTTGTATGATCCCTCTTTCTTTAGTAAAATATTTAACATTTTGCATATTCTGCAAGGTGTGTGTAAACTTTTGATTTCAACTGGGCTAAACATTTTCAAGTTCATACTTCAACTGACTTAAGAAATGTAGAAAGCTAAATCTTTCTGCTAGATTTACTTCACCACACAACTATTTTCAGAAAATATTATGTAAGTTATTGCTGTGACAATCGTAAAAGTTTAATGTTGCCGGCAACCATGAAAAGTAGTTCATAGCAGCGAGTTAATTTATTCCTCTAAATATCCACTATAGGACAACTGTATATTCCATTTCACTTCCATTTTCTAATATGCCAGTGAAATTATCCATACAGCATTACTTCCAGACGTACACACATTTTCCAATAATGTCTTGAGAGGTTTCTGTACAGCTGGTCATGCAGAAGGCTGTGCCATTACTTGAATGAGTTTCCAGGTTGGTCTATTATTATGGTCTGGGATTAAAAGCGGCTCAGGAAATGAAAACAAAAAACGAAGGAATTGTTTAGCTGAACAGAATAGAGAAAACAGGGGGGAAAATCCCTTTCAATTGCTCCAGAGTAAAAATGTTATTTTTAAATGCTTGCAATCAGTTAACTGTGTTACTATTTAGTTCCAAGAAGTTTTCGCGAAACCAAATGATTTCTCACAGTAAACTTCAAAAGCCAGTAACTTTGCAGCAGACAATTTTTCATATTAAAATTTGTAAATAAGCATAAACAAGACTGTGTTCACACACTCCCTCTAGTGTTCTGCTGCCATGTCGGCATCACAGTGTGTGAGTGTGTGTGTGTGCCTTTTGCCTCATCTATTTTGAGGTATCTGACCTCATCAGTCAGCACTGAGATGATACAAACCCGCCCCACATAAACCTGCCTGCTGTATGCGTGTTAGAAATTCAGGGAGAGGTTGATTGTGTCTTTCTGTACGTCCTTCAACTCGAACTGACATCTACACACACACACACACACACACACACACATACACACACATCACAAGCATATCATTATGAATCCTGCCTCTCATGCATCATAGATAAGCATTGTGTGTGTTTTTATGCATTTCTGTATAAACTAGTGGCATTGATAATGGGAGAAACACAGCTTTCAGTCGAGTCAAGAGAGTTTGATGGTGTCAATTCTGCTGTTTAACAGCTCAAATAAATCCTAGTGTTGCAGTGCATCAGTAAAGCAGCTGCGCAAGGATGAGAGCTCATGAAAGCACTCACAAACACCTGACTACATAATAAACCCTCCATTTTTTGTTCAGTTTTATAAACAACAATTTACTTTATAAAAGAAATAGTTCAGCCAAAAATGAACATTTGCTGAAATTGTATTCAACCTAAGGCTATCCAAGATGTAGAGTTTGTTTCTTCATTGGAAGAGACTTGGAGAAATTTGGCATTACATCACTTGCTCACCAATGGATCATCTGCAGTCAATGGGTGCCGTCAGAATGGGAGTCCAAACAACTTCGTCACAATAACCCACAAGTAACCCACATGACTCCAGTCCATCAATTAACATCTTGTGGAGTGAAAAGCTGTGTGTTGTAAGAAACAAATCCATCATTAAGGCATTTTAACTTAAAATCTTCACATCTGGTTTACTCCGGCATTTTAAATTTTTTGGTATTTTCCATAACCCATAAGGCTTTCTCCAGTGTCTATCCCCTGTTGTCCTCTCACATCTAAATCCACTGTGCTGGACTATTTTCATGTGTAAACAGTGCTTGATCTGTGCATATTTCTCTCCTGATTCAGATGAGAGGTTTTTTTACACTGGAGATGGAGGACAGAGGACAATTTGAAGTTAAAAATGTCTTAATGATGGATTTGTTTCTTACAAACATGCAGCTTTTGGCTTCACAAGATGTTAATTGATTTACTGAAGTGGTGTGGATTAATTGTTGATTATTGTGATTTTTTAAATCAGATGTTTGGACTCTCATTCTGACGGCATCCATTTACTGCAGAGTAAATGTAATGCTGAATTACTCCAAATCTGTTCTGATGAAGATACAAACTCATCTACATCTTAGATGGCCTGAGGGCGAGTACATTTTCAGCAAATTTTAATTTTTGGATGAACTACTCCCTGAATGTTTTGTTAGATTTGAACTTGCCAGAACAATTTCGTCTGTAAAGTATGGCCAAATAAACAACCTCACACACACATGCACGCACAAGCTTCTGCATTGTTTAGTATTCTACTGTACGAGCTGATGCTTTATTAGGGAATCACACCTGTAATCAATAGCCTCTTCTTTCCAGCTTTCTCTCTCATTAACTTGCCCCATTCACTCTCTGTGAATGCATGCGTGTGTCTGCTGGCCGGCTGCCACTTTGGGAACGTATTGGAAGACTGAACTGATGTTCTGTTCGCCTTTGTGATTTGGGCAGCTTTCCAACATGTGCATGTTCACATGTACATTAGAGTAAATGTCACACACTCTCACATATGTAAACCCTATAGAGCACCAACGCTCTTTATATCAGTAACTGAGCTGTGCATTTGTGTGCGCACGCGTATTTATATTTGCATGCATGCATGCACATGTAGGCTGTGTGTTTGAGTGATACTGTGTGTACGTGTGCGTTTCTGGTGGCCAAATCCTCCAGATGGGTCCAGATGGCAGTTTGAATCTGTGAAGGTGTGGAACAGACTCTGTGTGAGCATTTTGTAATGCCCGAATGCAACACCGTCCCCCGAGATGCGTGTGTGTGTCTGAGCATGTGTGTGTGTGCATGAAGGGAAAACATGCACGACTGTCTGGCAGTGCTTTTTTTCTTGCTCGCACATTGTTTGTGTGCAAAACAAATCAAGGTGTGTGCTGTTCTACAAGCCAGGTGTGTCTGAGTATGTGTAAAGAAGTTGCATTTGTTGGGCTGCATAGACCAATAAATAAAAAATGAAGCTGCTAAGAAACAACTGCTTCCACCTGCCTCACACAGCCTGATGTAATACACATCCCGCTTCAGAACACTTACTAGCGAGTAGTTTACAAAGACTAGGTTTGCATATAGCATATAGTATGTCCAAAAGTACCCACTCGGAGAGTATATCATCTTTACAACAGCCTTATTTTTTAAATGTACAAATACTAACATTTATAACAACACTATGCATGTTCCATGCATGCAATCCAGTTATTAATCTCAAAAAAATGTAATTATTTTATATTTGCAATCCAGTCATAAGAGTAGTCTAATCAAATAAGTCAAAAAAACAAGGCCATGTTGACCACACTGCATCATGGGAAACAGTATTCATTACTATGTGTCCTGCTGTATATTGCACATTTTTGCAAATTTATCAGGTATTCCATGGATTAAAACAATTTGCATGCTATGCACACTATATATACACTGCAAAAATTTGTATGAGAAGTTATACTTTAAAGTGCCTTTCTTTTGGAAATCAGCAATGCTATGAAAAGCAATGCAATGTTATGCTATGAAAAGCAATGCAATGGTATGCTATGAAAAACAATGCAATGCAATGGTATGCTATGAAAAGCAATGCTATGAAAAACAATGCAATGCTATGAAAAGCAATTCAATGTTATGCTATGAAAAACAATGCAATGCAATGGTATGCTACGAAAAGCAATGCTATGAAAAGCAATGCAATGCTGTGAAAGGCAATGCATTGCAATGCAATACTATGAAATGCAATGCAATGCAATAAAATAAAACCTTAAAATGTTTAGTCAACTTATTTTATTCTAAATAGTAAATTAAAATAAATTCAGTTAATATATTTATAAATGTATACTTTATAAAGAAAATAATTAGATTATAAAAAAAAGAATGCAATTAATCACATCCCCATCCATTAAGGTACTTTCTTATCATCGGAGCAATTCAAGCTTGAAATACAAATCCTACCCCGGTTTCATAGACAAGCCTAAACAGTTTCAACTGAAAGAAACTTGCACTGACTGATCTTAACATATATCATTGCCTTGGTTTTCTCTTAAGATGCACACCAATAATGTTTTTTCTAAGGCATGTTTACAAAAAATACTTAAATGTCCTAATTTAACTATGGCCTAATCCTTGCTCAGTGTAGCCCTGTCTGTGAAACCATATATAGTGTATACAGGGTGAATACAACTGACAGTCTAGACTTAACTGACTTTTTTATTGTTGTGTTTGTCTCATTTTTATAGTATGAGTATGTCAGCAGGTTATATCAGCATGTGGGTGTATGGATGCGTGTAAGTGTGGGTTGTGGCATTGTGTTCGAGACGTAGAGATATATGTTGCTTTGTGTGCAAGTGTGAAGTTGATTATTCTCGTTGGCTTTGAGCCGCTGCTGCAGTACCATCTTGCCTTTGATAAATTAATAATCCTTTTGAAGTGCTAATCCCAAACACTCAGCATGATTCATGCCATCCATACAACAAGTGTCTCTCTCAAAGACAGACACGCTCACTCAGCATGTAGCTCCATGAATATGGATATACACAGAAAGATTTATGTGCCACATGCATGCAAGTATACATTAGCCCATGTTTGCCCATAAACTCTTCAGCTATTAAGATATTTTTAAGCTGCGAAAACACATGCATATTCATTTTCTTTCCTTTAAATTGATATATATTAAGGGTAAAAATGTATAGTTAATGCATATACAAATGAGTGTACAGGAATGAACTGTGGCTTCATCCACAGCTCCACCTAGTGCTGAGAACATGATCTGTTAAGATCGACTACATACACACACACACACACACACACACACACACACACATATATATATATATATATATATATATACACACATACATATACACACATATATATATACACACATACATATACACACATATATATATATATATATATATATATACACACACACACACATGTATGTATGTATGTATATATACATACATATACACATATACATATATATATATATATATATATATATATATATATATACACACATATACATATACACGCACACACACACACACACATATATATATACATATATATATATATATATACACATACATATATATATATATATATATATATATATATATACACATATACACACACATATATATATATATATATTTGTGTCAAACAATGGCTTTGTTGAAGGTAATTGCTTTTCCTCCACTTTAACTTCTTTTGGTCATAAAACACTGAGGCAGCATTTTCGCATGAGGGGACTAAGGGTCGGGTTGTAAGGGAGAGATTGTTTGACAGGCCTTAATATGAGTTTGGTTTTGTTTGTACTTGAGTAAACTCAGCTTGTAAAAGCAAAACTTCACTCAGAAATTAATATTTTGACATCATAACTTATAAGACTCTCCTAATCTTTTTTGTAACACCAGTGTTTTTGGTAGGGATGTGCCCAAATTGTGAATTCGTATTCGGAAAAGCAAAAAACAAATAACGCGTTCTACGGAGCCACTGTAGGGACACTGTTAGCCACTTGCTAGCGATAGCCTGTTATGTTACAGTACATTAATTTCACTTACCACATAAAAAGAGTAAGGAGAGATGACTGATAGGATTATGGTGAATGATTTGGAGATCCTGAGCACCACTGACAATCTTGTAAAAAGTGTGGTAATACTGTTGCTTTGTAGAGTGTGATGCTAATCTCTAATAAAAGTTAAAGTAAAAAGCTAGCGGGTATTGAAAGCAATTTCAATGCCCCGCATTTTAATAGCTGCTCCCTGATGGATGCAATTTATGTACAGGAGAAGTACCCAACGATATAATTGCGTGAGAAAGCATGCAAATATATATTTTCCTCCCATCGCCCATTTACTCTTTTTAGGGTTTCAGTAGTACACGTCATTTCCTTTCTGAATACAGCATTTGGATTTGGGCACATTCCTAGTTTGAGGTGATCTTTTACGTACAAAAATACAAAAAAGCACCACAAATTGAATGCTAAAAGTAGTCAATATAATTCAAACTATATCATAAGTGTTCTGAAGACATGATGGCTTTGTGTTATTTACTGAATTAATCTTCACTAATTAGCCTACCATTTACTTTCATTATAAGGAAAATAGAAGCTTTGACATTATTAGTTTTTAATTAGGCTGCTAGATGAAAATACATCAATCTGGAACAAGAAGCAAACAACAAAGCAGTGCAACTAGACTATATTTAACATTTATTGTGATTAGAAATGTTTCTCAAGCAGCAAATCAGCATATTAGAATGATTTCTAAAGGATTATGTGACACTGAGGACTGGAGTAATGATGCTGAAAACTCAGCTTTGCATCACAGAAATTAATTACATTGTAAAATGTATTTACATAGAAAAGAGTTATTTTAAGTTGCAATATTTCACATTTTTACTGTTTAAACTATTTTTGATCAAATAAATGCAGCCTTTGAGCATATTAACAGTTTTTTAAAAAATATTTTATTAAAAAATGACTGAAACACTTACAAGCAAATGTACAAAAACAGCCCACTTCAGGAGGAATCAGTATTCACAAGGAATAGCAAGAAGATCTGCAGTGGTTGCTGTTATTTTCCTGAAACCCTACAGGAAGACAAACTGCCTGCCTGACTAACACCTTTTGCTCTATCAGCAGTCACACATGACAGTTCACCGAAGAGACTCTCGGTGCATCTGTGACTGTGTAACCTGTGTAGAGACAGATACTGGACTCCAAAGCCTTTCCTCTCGCCGTGGCATCCTTGTTAACAGTCCTAGCCGTACGACACCTTCATGATGTGTGAGAGCAGCACACGCTGTCATGACATCCAGCATATCGGCTGTGGACTTTAATTGAAAAGGACCGTTCCGTTATTGATCGTAATCAATTAAGCAATTATCACGGCATCACGGTCCTTTAATAGTGGCATCCAAGCAATTATTGTGAAGATAACAAAAGTCAGGATCAATTTCTTCTGTGACATTTAGCACAGGCTTAGAGTTGCCTAGACAACACAGAAACACAAACTGCATATTATAACTGGAGATAGCAATAGCATTACTACACATTTCAGTGGAAGTGGTTTAATTGGTGCATCCTATAGTACAGGAAAAAATATGTATATCTAACATATAAAATATATAATATCTAAATATACCTCAAAAAATATACCTTTTCAGATATATTTTTTAAATATATTTCAAAATATAAAATATCTAAAAAGGTTTTGGTATTTAAAAATATACAAAAATACACATACTCAGATATATTTTTAATCAATTTTATTTATTTATTTAATTCTTATATATATATATATATATATATATATACACATATATACACACTACCGTTCAAAAGTTTGGGGTCAGTACATTTTTATTGTTTTTTTTTGTTTGTTTTTTTTTTGTTTTTTTAAGAAATTAATACTTTTATTCACCAAGGATGTAATAAGTTAATAATTAAAAGTGTATTAAAAGTTAATAATAAATAATTTACATTGTTATAAAATATTTATATTTTGAATAAACACTGTACTTTACAGTCTACACTGTAAACTTGTTATTCATGAAAGAATCCTGAAAAAAAAAAAAAAAAAAAAAAAAAAAAAAAAATCACAGGTTCCAAAAAATATTTGGCAGCACAACTGTTGATATTATCTAACATTGATCATTCTAATAATAAATCCGCATATTAGAATGATTTCTGAAGGATCATGTGACACTTAAGACTGGAGTAACAGCTGATAAAAATTCAGCTTTTCATCACAAGAATAAATTCTATTTTAAAGTATGTTAAAATAAAAAACATTATTTTATATTGTAAAAACATTTTGCAATATTACTGTTTTTTTCTGTATTTTTAATCAAATAAATGCAGCCTTGATGAGCATAAGAGACTTCTTTAAAGACTATTACAAGTCTTACTGACCCCAAACTTTTGAACGGTAGTGTATATATATATATATTTTTGTTGTTGTTGTTGTTGTTGGTTGTTTGTTTGTTTTGTTTTGTTTTGTTTGTTTTTTGTTTGTTTTTTTGTTTTTTCTTTTCCCCCAGACATTTCAATTTTAAAATATACAACCAAATTTAATTTAAATAAACAAAAAATAAAAATAAAGTATGCAAAAAAAAAAAAGACCACAATAAGCAAACAGATTTTTAAATACACTGTGAAAACATAAGATGTGACGTTTTAATTATTTATATTTTATAGATGGCCCAAAATGGAAAAAAAAAGAAGACTATAATTTTTCAATTTTGAGTCTTTTTTAATTTTTTTTTTTTTTTTTTTTTTTTTTTTTTTAGAAATTAGTATTTTTACTTAGCAACAATGCATTTAAATAATTAAAGGTTACTGTAAAGATGTGTATAATGTTACAAAAATCTTTTTTTTTTAAATAAGCAGCACAATGGTTTTCAGCATTGATAAATCCTCCCTTAAAACAAAATGTGCATATTAGAATGATTTCTGAAGGATCGTAAAACACTGAAGACTGGAGT